>NW_027468630.1:1944142-1946642 GCF_046254945.1 Alosa pseudoharengus | reverse complement strand
GTGCAGGTCAGCCACACGCTCTGCCTCTGGCTGTGATTGTGAGGGGACGGGATGGCGCAAGGCTTGATGTGGGCTTCTGTCAGAGCCCCTCAGCACTGCACCCCGCTGATTGGAAAGGAGGGAGTCAGTTTAGTGGGATTAGTCGTAAAGGGCGACCAAGCTTATTTGACAGGAGACCCAAGATAATACCCTGGGGCCTCCACAGAGAAAGAGAGAGAGAGAGACAGATAAGAGAGAAAGAGAGAGCGAGAGAGTGAGAGAGACACTGAGTTGGAAAGAAAGACAGAGTCTGGCTGCTTGACATTTGTCCGTTTGTTTGTTTGTTTCTATCAGTAGTTTTCGGCGCGTCTCTGGAAGCCTCTTCTTAAAGGGCGGACGGATGGACCGAGCCACTACAAGCACAAGCCTCCTCTGACCCCTCTGACCCCTCTGACCTCATGTGCCCTGAGCAGTGCATTGTGGGTAGGCTTCTATAGTTTGCTTTTGAATCTCTGCCAGGAGTGGGGTAAACAAACTCAAAACTCTAACATAGAAAATGAACAACTGACTAGACTTTGGCTCTATCCCAAATCCAAGGTCACGTCACAAATATATATAAAAAAAAAAAAACACAAGGCACATTAAATGTTTTGCCTCAGTCTAATTCACTAATACATTCAACCTGGTTGTTTATTTCCACTTTTGTTTCTTACACAACGGCTAAAACAAACAGGCTGAACCTCTTCATGGGATGTGACACACACACCTCCCGCAGCATGGCAGCATGACACACACACGCCGTGTGATGAGGCTGAATAAAACAGTGCAAAACAGCTGAGGTCAAAATGTCAGGGGTAGCCCGGGGAGCATCCCCTGCCAACATGTGCAGTGAGTAACGCATTACTCTGCCACATCAGCACGACCCAAACACTAGCTGTAGGTGCTGAAGAAGTTAAGATGTCAGTTCGAGGGAGGGTTTCTGCAGATCAGATTAAGCTCCTCTATGCCGGAATATCACAAATATTACAGGGGCGTAACTGGATTCTGGGAAGCCAGGGTGTATTGCTCTCCACATTAGAGAGGTGAAATAGATTAGTGCTTTAGCTGTCACAGATTCATTTTTGAACAGGTGTGAGAGAATGTTCAAAATTGGAAATTTTCACTGTGTTCATCTGAGATGGCTGAGTGCAAGTACTGTAGTCAGCTGCTTAGGCTGGCAAGAGGAGGTCATATAAGGTCATTACATTGCAGCAAAAGATGGAACCCTATCTGTTTCTGTAATGATTATGACAATTATGAAGTTTTTTTTTGTAGATAAAAGATTCAGCAGAGGGCATTTTATTTTTTCAAATACCCTTTTGTAGAAACTTGCATTTAAACAGTGTGCTGACTTTACCTTTGAACTGTCTGTCACATAAACATGTTATGACAGATGCCATATTCTGTGATTTGGTCACCATTACTGTCATCATCCAATGGTGTGAGTGTCACATTATCATGTCATCCAATGCCTATCTGCCAACATATATTAATGTCACGGTCGCAGGGCTCAAATGAATGGTTGCCCTGCCCGCACCGTCAAACCACACAATGGAGCGGGAGTTTCTGAGCTGTGTATCCATATGGAGACCATCACATGTGAAATGACTCCTCAGTCCCAGAGATAACTGAGCATGACATGTGCGTCTGTTCCATTTATTCAAATATATCTGTCATGCCATTGTATTGCCACTGCAGGTTTTTCTTGGCACTGGGAACAAATGAATGGGAAAATTTGAATTTAGCTGAATTTGCCGCAAGCAGAGAGCCTAAGTAATGCATTCTGTTCCATGTTGGGAAGCTTCTTGAAGCGCATGGCTGAGATGTGTCTTGTTTAAGCTGACGTATGTATATGAAGCACATGCTTACGCATCAATACATGGCAACGCTGCAACTGACTGTGGCCAAGATGTGCGCTCCAATTTGTATTACTATAATGGCTCATTTATGCTGAATGTTAAAACAGGATACAGATATTGATGGACCCTTCTGTCTGTCCTCTGTGTTCATTTTGTCTGTCTTTTGCATGTTTACTGAAAGCTTATGGATATGTCCGAAATAGATCCATGTGGATGGATCCATTTAGTGTGATTCTACAAATGTTTGTTAATTTGTTTTTACACATGCCTCTACAAAGTGCCCTCTGCTCCCGGGCCTCTACAAAGTGCCCTATGCTCCCGGGCCTCTACAAAGTGCCCTCTGCTCCCAGGCCTCTACAAAGTGCCCTCTGCTCCCGGGCCTTCAGTTGAACTGAACTGACCCTGTCTACTTTCCATTGTCCATTTGTCTTGAACATTCTGGTCATAGGTGAAATCACAGCTGACTTTAGAGCAACATGTGACCTACATGCTTACTGGCTTTAGGGCAAATTATCTTTAATATCTGCATATCTCACTTAAGAATAAATCATTTGCAAGTAAGCCTATGGCACACACAAACACACACACACACACACTCCAACCCCCCCCCCCTCCACACACAC
>NW_027468630.1:1934142-1939142 GCF_046254945.1 Alosa pseudoharengus | reverse complement strand
ATTATTTGCGAAAAATCACTATTTTTGGTTTCAATAATACTATTATTGAATTTCAGTATTTCAACTTCTCTCTGTACCGTAACTTTCACTCTTGTATGGAAATACATAAAGCCTATGAAAGACAGAAGAGCATTAGGTTTCGAGTAACAGTGTGTACATGATGTATCCAAAATGTAATATTATGACAAAAGTGTTTGTAATGTGAGGCTGATGTTTGCTTTAAATATGCTTTTTTGACATTTTGAATGTTGTGTGTCATTTTGCTGGAGATTTGAGGCATTTTGCATTTTGTGTGAGCAATTGTGGGTTTTGTGGGTGGAGTTTTGAAAAATAGACACAGAGTTTTGAAAACGTGTGTAAACAATTGTAAAAAACTGTATTTGGGAAAAATCACTATTTTTTGGTTTCAATATTGCTTGCATTTTTACTGTGTATTTCAACTTCTCTCTGTAGATACCGTAACTTTCAATCTTGTATGGAAATACATAAAAAAGTCTATGAAAGACGAAAGAGCGTTAGTTTTTGAGCAACAGTGTGGACATGATGTATCCAAAATGTCATATTATGACAAAAGTGTTTTGTGTGAGCGATTGTTGGTTTTGTGTGTGGAGTTTTTAAAAATAGACACAGAGTTTTCAAAACGTGTGTAAACAGTTGTAAAAAACTGTAATGAGACATACATTGACTCACTCTTTAAATATGTAACCTAACGTCTCCTATTAGTCTTGCCACCCGTCCCCTCTTGATGATGTCATTGTGGCTCACAAAGCCCAGCTGACATGATGTAATTCTGGCCACATCTTGTATGTCCATAATTAGTAATTCCAGCTTCAAAGGGGCCATTTCTCTCCCCCCTCCCCGCCAACCCTTTCCCCGTTCTCTGTGTTTTTCAGCGAATCAGGAGCGCTGGTAATCTCATCAGTTCAGTCCTAATCACACCAGCCCAGCCATTTCCGCTGCGTCAGACTCCACTTCCTCTCCGGCCCTCCACCACTAATCTGGGCACCCCCAACCAACCCGTGGTTTCGCCCCCTTTCGGCGTTTCACTGGTGCCAGTGGACAGTAGTTGATGCAGCAACGCAGCTCCACACGGCGTCAGCTAACAGGAAGTCTGGGAGGAAGTACTCTCCAGTCCTCCATCTTGTGAATGAAATTCTGTTGGACGAGGAGTTTCCTTTCCTCTTTACAGAGTTGAACTCACTGTGCATGTCGCACAGCACTGCGACGCTGAACTGCTTAGAGGGTTTTAAAGGGCATTCAGGGAGCTTAGCTTGAGGGTCACTTTCATTCCCGCACTGGCTTGCCATGTCCTTTCGCAGCGGACGAGAGACAAGCACGTCCGCGTCACTACTCACTTGTGTCTCTGCGCAGATCACGTTCATCGTTCTAATGATTGGGTGAACAAAGGTTCTTAACTCCCCAGCTGTGCACTGTTCCAGTTTTCTACACAGGAAGATCGGGGTTAGAGGTTTACAAGTGGGATGTTGCTACTGTTTGAATGGGAGGAAGTGGATTGACCCCACTGTGCATTCCTTTGCTGACTGAGTGGACTCTCTCTGTCTCTCTCTCTCTCTTTCTCTCAGTCTTCCAATCCCCTGGTGCATTAAATATCTGTCTTGTATGTTTGTGAATCACACATACTGATATAGCTTTTTTGGCTGGCTAGTGCGGGCAGGCAGCATATTACCATGGTTACGGTTGTTATTTATTCATATGGTTATGGTTGTTATTTATTCATATTTGTTTGTGTGCCGTGTGGTTTGCCTTCTTAAAAGACTTGGCAGAGTGTGAGGGAAATCTCGGCACGTGATAATGAGGCGATGTGGCGTTTCCAGGACTTCCACAAGCCTAAAGCTTCTCCACCCACTTACCCCGGGGCTGGTATCCCAACAAATGTGGGGAGGGTGGGGTAAAGATAAAGATGAGGGGTTGGGTGGGGGGAGAGGGAGAGAGACACAGATAGACCAGGAAATTACATTTGCTTTACAAGCTCTAGTGATTGCGTTTGATTGCATGGCCTGGTTACCAAGGCCCACTGATCAAAAGTGATGGCTACTCATGCTAGGGTAATATAACGAGCAATGGGATTATCAGACTATTAAAGACGACTGAGTCAAGACTGAAAGGCTTGCTGTTTTTTATACCCACACATTTGGGGGATTTCTTTTATCGTGGTATGTTACTGTTTCATCCAGCAGGATTTCACGGGTGGCTTTAGGATAATCTGCAGCTTTAAGACCCAATTTAGTGACCCAGTCCTCCAAAACATGGAGCGTAGAAAGAGTCCATCTGGGTGAGGTCTTAGAGAGGACAGTGATGCTGAAGCAAAACACCTCCCATCATCTTACAGGGACACATGCCTACACACACGTACACACACATATGCGCGTGCACACACACACACACGTGCATACACTCTTGCCAAGACACACTCACACACACACACACACACACACACACACACACACACACACATACACTCATTCACTCTCTCACACACTCACATATGTACCCCTCACATGCACACGAACACACTAAGATATACATCAACTAGATGTACCGCAGAGCGGTACAAAATATGACCGCCGCCCAGTCCAGCACATTTTTTCCACAAAAATAAATCACGCTGAAAGGCCTATATGATTCTAACTGTCTCACTAAATTGCATTATCCACACTCAATTCTCACTGATATCTGCTAGACAACAAGTACCAAAACATGATTAGTTCATAGATTTCACATGTAAAATTCATTTTATACAACCCCACCTCCATCTTGCCTGTTCATAATTCTGAGAAATTCTTGAATTGTGTGCATGTGTG
This sequence comes from Alosa pseudoharengus, assembly GCF_046254945.1. Classification (NCBI taxonomy): domain Eukaryota; kingdom Metazoa; phylum Chordata; class Actinopteri; order Clupeiformes; family Clupeidae; genus Alosa; species Alosa pseudoharengus. Next base: position 1,936,320 of record NW_027468630.1, on the reverse strand, counting down.
CATGTACATGTTTATGTTGTGTGTGTGTGTGTGTGTGTGTGTGTGTGTGTGTGTGTGTGTGCGTGCGTGCTTGTGTGTGTGCCTGCGTATGCGCCTGTGCAAGCGTACATATGTGTGAGTATGTGTCATACGTATGATTACTGTGAATGTATGTGTGTGTGTGTGTATCTGTTTGTGCACATGTGTGTACATGAAATGGGTTAACATGACCCCTGGAGGCAAACATACAGAAAAAAATGGTCATCCTAGTCCCTACAGTTCTCAAGATATTCACAGAGAACTGTGTCTGCCCTACCCTCCTTTCGGGGGTCCAGTCCAGCGGGGGGGCTACAGATCAAAACGAAAAATGACGGTTCCATGCTATCCATGTGGGGTTACATGCCCACCAAGTTTTGTGTACCCCGGTCTTTCAGTGTCCCGGGAATCCTTGTTGGTGTACGTCACTAAATGTACACATACATTATTTTATTGTAAGGCCCCCAATGAACGAAAGTACACAAAACTTGGCATGCATACGGAGGGTGTCATAATGATCCTACACTTTTAATTTCGTGCAGTTTTGACCTTGTCAGCCAGAGATATTGTGATGAAAACACCTAATTTTTTGCTTTTTAATTTTTAACTAGGTGGCGCTATACATGAAATAAGTGGTAATGGGATGGGTTGACATGCCCCCTTAAGACCAACATACATAAAAAAGGTGGACCTCCTAGGCCCTACGGTTCTCGAGATATTCACAGAAAACTGTCTCCGGCCACCTACAGGCCAGTTGGTGTATAGTAACATAAATTAATTTATTGTGTGGCCCCCCATGAACGGAATTCCATGAAATTTGGCGTGCATACAGAGGGTGTCATAATGATCCTACAGTTCCAATTTCGTGCAGTTTTGACTATGTTAGGTCACAGATACCTGCGATTACAACACCTCATTTTTACTTTTTTGTGTTTAACTAGGTGGCGCTATACATTAAATGAGTGGTTATGGAATGGGTTGACATGGCCCCTTGAGATCAACATACAAAAAAAAATGGTCCTCCTAAACCCTACGGTTCTCGAGATATTCACAGAAAACTGTGTCTGCCCTACCCTCCTTTCGGGGGGTCCAGTCCAGCGGGGGGGGCTACAGATCAAAACGAAAAACGATGGTTCCATGCTATCCATGTGGGGTTACATGCCCACCAAGTTTCGTGTACCCCGGTCTTTCAGTGTCCCGGGAATCATTGACGGAAATTTGGGCATGCAAAAAAAAAAAAAAAAAAAAAAAAAAAAAAAAATCTGACTAAACCTATATGACCGCCGCTTCGCTGCGCGGCGGTCATAATAAGATATACATATTGATGAGATCAAAGATGAAAGCATATGTGTACCATGTGGCCATTGCACTCACAATGATTTTCTTTTTTTACAGATTTACTACGGTAAAATACTGCTCATGTAGTTTGGAGAATGACATTTTCTTCCACACAGTTCTCTAAGTCTGCCAATACGTCACTGTCTCACTTCAACAACTCAACAGCTGAACATGTTGCTTTCCCACAGTTTACATGAAACTTGCAAGTCGATGTAAAACCGGATAGGAAACTCCACACTCATCAAACAATGCTATTGCAGCTTGTGATTGGCTGAGAATGGTGTTTTCTGCAACATTTTAAGGAAGCAATTGTGAGTATGGCCTCTCATTCCCACATTTGAAAAAGAGAGTTTGCGCAATTAGTGTCATTAGATAACCTCTATTTTCTAGGTTCTTTTTTCAGCCCGCAAAGGAGTTTTGTTAAGGCTTGCATGTGTGTGTGTGTGTGTGTGTGTGTGTGTGTGTGTGTGTGTGAGAGAGAGAGAGCATGTGCGTACATGTGTGTGTGTGTGTGTGTCTGTGTGTGGGAAGGGGCAGATGGATCAGCCTCGTTATCCATTAGGAGAAACCCTGTAAGCCTGTTATCAGACTGGGAGAATCCATCAACTGATATTAGGAAAATTATTTTGTGTCGGATTTTCGGCCACCTCTCCTCTCCTCTCATCCCATGTCTTCTTTGACCACTCCTTCTGTATCCCTCTATATATTCCCACAGGACTCCCTGCATGTGGTCTTCTACGATCTCTCAGGAGTTGTCCATCATATCAGGAGTTGTCCATCATATCAGGAGTTGTCCATCATATCAGGAGTTGTCCATCATATCAG
>NW_027468630.1:1924142-1929142 GCF_046254945.1 Alosa pseudoharengus | reverse complement strand
ACATGGCTCTGAGTGCGCTGTGTCACATGGCTCTGAGTGCGCTGTGGCGTTTGTGCTCTTTTCTCACCTGAGCAGTAAGAATAGAAGTGCACTGCGCTGCTCTCTGCTGCGTAGGCTGGCAGTGGTGGTGGAACCGTGAAGCTGCGCTGGCTTTGGATGTCTGCAGTGCGCTGACAGCAACGGAGGATGCGCCGCAACATCTACACTTGAACTGAACAAGGTTCTGTCTCAGGGTGAAATATAAGCACTGAGATATTGCAAAAGCACAGAAATGTGAGCACACACAGAAAAACAGACACACTCCACCCCCCCCCAAACACACACACACACACACACACACAGACACAGACACACACACACACACACACACACACACACACACACACACACACACACACACACACAGAAACACAGACACACACACACACACACACATACACACACACACACACACACACACAGAAACACAGACACACACACACACACACACACACACACACACACACACAGAAACACAGACACACACACACACAAAATCACATGCAACACCCACCGCCTAACACCTCCCACACTATCACATTCTTTCTCTCTCCCCCCTTTTTCATCTCTCTTTCTCTCTCACACTCACACACACACACACACACACACACACACACACACACACACACACACACACACACACATACTGTACACACACACACACACACACACACACACACACACACACACATACACACACACACACACACACACACACACATACACACACACACACATACACACACACACACACACACACACACACATACACACACACACATACACACACACATACACACACACACACACACACACACACTGCCAACACACGCCTGTGTAAGCTATGAATGTAGGAGCTCTACTGCTCTTGGAGACTCCACCATGGGCCCGATCATCTTCAGTCAGATGAGAGAGAGAGAAAAAGAGAGAAAGCCTCGCATGCTGAATTCTGTAGAAATTTGTTACACGTCCAAAGAAAAGTGCCCACAAATGCCTGCAGGGCAGAATTAGGCCGATTTCCACTACTGATTAATATCCAAAAAAGATCACTAAAATTCTGGATTCATCTAAAATTAAAAATTAAGCCCCCAGTATTCACTACACTTTAAAGCATTTCAATCCCAAGAAGTGAGCCCTAAATCCAGTCCCCTAAATCAGTTGGTCTTGAAACTAACTAATCCACTAACCTCTAACACAGATTATGTTCAGACCAGCACTGCTTCCCAACCAATTAAAGTTAACCAAATTAACATGAAAAAAAAAAACAATACTATTTGGAACATTGGAAGAACGAAACCAAATTAGAATGCTATTTGGCCATTAAAAAAGATTATCAATTGGCAGAGTATCTCGCAGAGCGTGTGGGTGCCATGACCGGCCGTTCGGCCATGATCTTGTGCTCTCCTCCGGGGGCCGCAGATGAACTGTTTAAGAGTCTTATCTAGAGAGGGAAAGCATTGGCACGGCCACAACTGAGCTAATATTTCTCCCCACACTCTCCAAAACATGTCCAGCCAATGGCTTGAAATCAGATTGTGGATTCAGTTTTCAGTGATGATATGCATTGCTATGCTGTAAGCTAAATTTTATTTAGATATTGCCTGATTGGCTATGTCTGACTGATAATAGTGTTGTTATCAGTCATCTTACAGCCTTACCTGTATTTTCACTATCTTATCACAGGTGTCAATGTGAATAGTTTATTTGTTCTTAGCTGAGTTGCATTCATTAGTTGCTGTAATTGGGTTTGTGTGAGTTATGCAAGTTACTGTTTTAATATTTAACAGTTACTGGGGAAGGCGTAGGAAGGAGGTATAATTTACTCCAAAATGGAACAGGGACTCATTGTGTTTTTCAAACCACCACAGACTTGTGGTTATTCAAATAGGCAAGTCACACAGAGGGACCTTAATTGAGATGAATGGCTTGTGAAACTCTATTCTGAGGTAAGGGTTGGTTGCACAAGCACATTTGGAAACCTTTGACATATATGAATGCTGAAATCTTGTAGGTACTTAGCGCTACAGCTATGTTGAGTTTGTTATTTCAGTCTAGGCCATATTGCCACGAGTTTGCCAATGCTAATATGACACAATCCAAAGGACATGTATTACTATTCTCTACTGCCACTAAAGCTTTTCTTAGTCATTTATGGCAAATCTCAGCAGACTCTATTCATCTATGAGCATTTTCTTAGTCATTTATGGTAAATCTCAGTAGACTCTATTCATCTATGAGCATTTTCTGTACAGGCTGTCTGCAGTGGAGTGATGATGGTTTGTCTTATTTGCATGAACATATTGTGTGGGCTTATGGCAGTACATTTCAGTACTCCGCGCCAGAAATGCTGAGGGTGTACTTTTGCAAGTGCCTCTGCGCGTTGGGTCAGGTGATTTGCAAACTGGGAGTTGAGAAACTTGGCCTGCATAATTGTATGTGATTATTACGACTTTATAACAATTGTATATACCGTTTGTCTTGAAGTTTTGAATGAATGTGGTGGCTCTATTTCTCTCAGGTTAAAGGTCAAGTTGACTGATATTTAGCAGACGTTTTTTTTATCCAAAGCAACACGGACGCCTGTCAATCGATTGTCAGGCGGTGACGTTAGTGCTGCTCCACCACACTCGTGAAAAGAAGCTGCAATGAAACTACAGTCAGAAAGTGCCTCAGGCCTTCACAAGATTACACACACATTGCGGAACACAAACACGCGCTGCAGAGAGAAAGGTCAGAAAGAGTTTGTTTTGTGTACGTCTCATCTGAGATGCCATATCGGACCAGACGTGCTGTGACTCCAAAGGTGACCTTCATGTCCCGTGGGCTGGCATGAGGCCCCCCAGCCCAGCATGGGGTGCCCTTAACCTGCTGTTTGTTTACCCAGCCAACCCCTGGCAAAGCCCCCAGAACTGACAACGCTGCGCCCATGGTGTGAATTACATTTATCTGGCTTCCATGACATGCAGAAGTATTACAGGAGAAGTCTGAGCGCTGGGGTAGACTGGTAATATTAGAATTGTCAGCAAGTAATAGGAAACAAAGGTTGGGCGATCCGAAATGAAAACTCACACAGTGGCTACATAAACTTCTGGCGTGGTGGTGTCAGTTTTGGTTTCTGTTGACACGCGCAGATAATTCTCGCCTGTCTGTAGCGGCATTGGAGCCGCTGAGATCTGTTGTGGTAGACACATCTCAGCATGACAAGTCGATTTCAATTCCACCGTTTTTTTTTTTTATATTTTCTATTTTTTTTTAAATGGCACGGCATATTTATTCAAAGGCTTCCATTAAAGCGAACAGCTGCCGTTTGCTGAGCACAATGGCAAACAAAGTGCAGGGACAGCGTGCTGAGAAAACGACTGCTTTCTGCTGTTCCTAGAAAAACAGACAAACATGCCCAACAAGGATTAGGACATGAGTCATCATAGCCACCTCGGAACCAGTATTAACCAGTATTAACATGGCCTAGCGCTGTTTGTATTCTGGAGACAAGTTCACTTAATACAGAAATCTTGATGACCACTCAATGATAACCTTTCACTTCCCCAGAGGCATAGTCAAAGGATACAGCTCAGAAGTACATTTCCGAACATGTCGAAACATCAGCATATCTTAAAGAGTTGTACTAAAGATGTATTTTAATATCAATTACATAGCCAATTTAGCTTTAACTACTAACTGACTCAGATGGTATGGTGAATTTCATTTTGACTATGGAGTAAGAGATTTGCAAGTAACGGTTGATTATGCCTTAAAGGCTTTCTTGAATAATATTTATGGGCCACAACCACAACCTTCCTAGTATTCCAAAACTCAATTACATTTCTCATAATCTTAATGTAATTATATTATAGAAAATATACTCTATTGTAGCATGTGAATGGTTAGTGTGTGTGTGTGTGTGTGTGTGTGTGTGTTTGAGAGAGAGACAGAGAGAGAGAGAGAGAGACAGACAATGATGAAGAGAGAACCAAAGCACCAGACCTCATGGAGATGAAAAGCACATCTCCTCCATATGGATTAGCTAGCTCGTTCTTAAATGTTCTGAGTGCATGCAAACTGCTTCCAATTACCAGCGTGAGCATCTAATCCGCTGGCTAGCGCTGGCTAAGGCAGCCTCGTCCCAGATGGGCGTGTGAGGCTCCTGCTCCTGGTCCCAGGGTACCCACGTCCAGATGAGCCCAGATGAGGACGCAGAGCTGTCTAATATAATTGTATATCAACAGGCTTAGGCCTCCCCTCCCAACGGACCCCCTCGTTTATTGCAACCAATTAAGAACCAATTTAGATATCCATCACATTCCAATAACACTAATGAATACCCCCCCCCCCCCCCCCCCCCCCCCCCCCACACACACACACACACACACACACACACACACACACACATATACACACACACACACACACACACACACACACATATACACACACACACACACACACACACACACACACACAAAAACACACATACACACATACACACACCGCCGACTCTGTACGACTACATGTGAAGATGAAGAGCATGCATTAGAGGATAAATATAATACTGAAAGGAAGGATAGAGGGGGAAAAAAGGAAAAGTGGAGCAAATTGCCAGCAAAATGTTTACACATTTCACAGGGGCTGTAATTAGGTACTGCAGCTCGTCGTGTAAAGAGGCCCCATAGAGGAGGGGCGAGAGTTAGCCAGAGCGCTACGCTCTCCCACAGGGAAACTCTCCTGGAGAATAATAAGCAGAATTAAGCAACGTCACTGTTGTGTGAGTGTGTGTGTATGTGTGTGTGAGCCTGTCTGTTTGTGTGTGTGTGTGTGTGCGTGCGTGATCCTTTCAGAAAAGGATATTAATGGCTTTGCTGATGCTGTGGCTCTTTAGTGGGCCCTTAGCTGCTCATGTTCCAGAGGTGCAAATTGGGCCTGCGAGGCTTCTTAGGCAGAACAAAGCACACAGAGGGAACAGA
>NW_027468630.1:1854142-1919142 GCF_046254945.1 Alosa pseudoharengus | reverse complement strand
AATGAGTATGGGTGTGTGTTTGTGTGTGAGTGTGTGTGTGTGTGTGTGTGTGTTTGTGTGTGTGTGTGTGTGTGTTTGTGTGTGTGTGTGTGTGTGTGTATGTGTGTGTGTGTGTGTGTGTGTGTGTTTGTGTGTGTGTGTGTGTGTGTGTATGTGTGTGTGTGTGTGTGTGTGTGTGTGTGTGTGTGTGTGTGTGTGTGTGTGTGTGAGTGTGTGTGTGTGTGTGTGTGTGTGGGGGGGGGGGGGGTTGAGGTAAAACAGTGTCATGTGTGCTGTGTAATTCCTCTCTCCCCTGTCTCCTGCATCTAAAGCGTGAATGGAACGAGGCGACCCAGCACCCAGGAACAAGACAGCAGCCGACGCACAATAAATGAACTGCTGAGATAAATAAATAAAATCACAACTGACCAAGTGTGAGCGCTATTCTGTGGGCAGCACAGCGTGCCGGCAGGTCCAAACTCACCACGGGTGATGAGGGAAGGAGGGGGAGAGAGAAGGAGAGAGAGAGAGAAAGAAAAAGCGAGTGTTTGGAAGTGAGTGTGTGCGAGAGATGCAAATGCAGCAAGGGTCAGTCACGCCTGTATGGTCACAGAACATGAAGCTGGTGCTGGCCACCAGAGACACTTTAGGTAGTAACTCTGATTAGACCCTCAGTCTAAGGGGGAGTGTAAACGAGTGTGTGTGTGTGTGTGTGTGTGTGTGTGTGTGTGTGTGTGTGTGTGTGTGTGTGTGTGTGTATGTGTGTGTGTGTGTGTGTGTGTGTTTGTGGTATCTGTGGAAGAGGTTGTCTCCATAATAAAACCTTATCACACACACACACACACACACACACACACACTCACTCACTCACATACACTCAGACACAGACACACACACACATACACACACGCACGTATATATCGTATTTATATAAAAAATCCATTTGAAAGCTGTCAACATCCATTTCTCCCTGGGGCATATGTCAGGATTTGAGGGTGAGGCGGAGAGTGAAGTGGAATCTCAGGGTTTGAGGGAATCTCAGGGTTTTGTGAGGACCCTAATGCAAATACACACACATAAACAAACAAACAAACCAATACAAGCACTGAAAGGCACCTATCCTGTCACAGCTCCCTGTGCTGTCTCTGTGTCAGTATGGCAAACCGGATGACATTCATTGACGTTTTATCAACATCAAGATGGCCTTTTAAATTTTCATGGTGACCTACCTAAGTGCACCAAGCTGTCATTAAGGGAGGAACGCATAAAAAATTACGAAATATGCCACAGTCCAGATTTTATGAGCTTACCTATAAAACTAGCATCAATTCAAAAAATCTAGATGAAAACACATCTAAAGCCAAGCATGGATCAATTCCACAGTTTGTGTAGATATCAGAATTCCGCTTCACAAGACAGCCATGGGAGCCTTTGAGATCCAAGAGCCTTTAAGAGGTAAACACAAGTGTATCGAAAACTTTTTATATGCTTTTATGCATTTAAGGCTTCAAGTTGTTCAATGTGATAAATTATGAATGCCGTGATGTTTTTGTACAGCATCCTTACCTGACAGAGACAAATACAAATCTGTTTTTAGATGCCTAGTTCCTTCCACAGCTGTTCTATATGCAGTGTGAGAATGAGAGTAGCCGTGAGGTAACAGGTCGCCTTTGATTGAGGGAGAGCAACAGAGACAAAGTGTGTTTGCGCACAGGTACAATGTAGCCAGACAGATGACAGGACGTCACATAGGCCAGGCTAGCAGGATTCAGGATGACAGGACGTCACATAGGCCAGGCTAGCAGGATTCAGGATGACAGGACGTCACATAGGCCAGGCTAGCAGGATTCAGGATGACAGGACGTCACATAGGCCAGGCTAGCTGGATTCAGGATGACAGGACGTCACATAGGCCAGGCTAGCAGGATTCAGGATGACAGGACGTCACATAGGCCAGGCTAGTAGCTACATCGTCCTGTTTTTCTCTTTCATCCTGTAGCACTCGCTTCTGCAGTCGCTATCTCTCGAGGGTGTCGGAGTGGCCATTTTGCCAGGTAAATACAGCTGGCGGCGGATAAGGCAGCTGTGTTTGCGACATGACATTTAGGAAGAGACAACGAGCAGGAGAGAGAGAGGGGGAGATAGAGAGATGGAGAGAGAGAGAGAGAGAGAGATAAGCCAGAGTTTGTTGGGATGAATTCTTGTGGATCCCCGGCTGCGAGACAGAAGGAGTCCAACAATGCCATATGAGACATATCACTGATGGAATGCTCCCTTCCTGTTTCCTGATCTTTAGCCTATTTTCCCTTTTTCATTCTTTGTACCTTTTCACCTCCTCTTCCCTCCTGCATTTCCCCTTCTGGCCTTTAGGGGGCAGCCCATATCCACTGTTGAGAAACCTAAATCCCTGATCCTCATCTCCTACCCCACTCTCTCTCTCTCTCTATCTCCCCCTCTTACTTTCTTCACCCTTCTTCCACTTCCTCTTCTCCTTCTCCATCCCTCCTTCCATTGGTTTGTTCTATGTGCATTTCGTTATTTTGGTGTGGGGTTGGGGTGAGGCACCATGGGCCAAGGTCCAGAGATTTATCAATCTGATGGAAAAGCTCTTTACCAGTGGTGGTCTGGCGGAGGCAGGAGGCGTGCTGCTTGCTCCGGCTCCGTGTAGCGGTGAGCCGCCAGGCGACCAGGAGCGAGAGAGGCCCTGCAGTAATAGACCTTGAATTACAATTAATCCTGAGCCGCTCGATTTGCCAATAGTGATCGCAGGCTGCCGTGTGAGGGACTGGATCGAGCTTAGGTGGTGCAACTGAGCTTGGGGACCGCAGGCAAGGGTTTTGCTGTCTGGCAGAGGGAAATTGTCTGCATATATATGTATGTTTGTGTTTTGCTGTGTGTATGTTTGTATGGTGTTTGTGCACATTTGTCTTTGTGAGTGTAAAGGTGTTGGAATTGTGCTTGTATGTGTCTTTGTATGCATGTTGGGTGTGTGTGTGTGTACAAATCTCATTATGCTTATATGTGTCCTTGGATGCATGTGATGCATGTGTGTGTGCATGTGTTGTGCGAGTGTGTGTGTGTGTTTTTTTGTGGGTGTATGTACGGTAAATGCATATTCACTGGTGGAGTGCCGTGAGACCAGGAGATGGGCTGATTTAAGACGCTGTCACCTGTCACTCATGCAAAACTTACGCCGCTTTTTACTGCCGCGGCACAATACCAAGCTGTTCGTCCTGACACACTTATTTTGCCTCTGTCACCGTTGGCAACAAAGCCCACTCTCCCTGGCAACCATAAAGCACTTTTATTGCAGCGATACTTCCATGCTTTGAGGACAAGGCGAGAAAGGGAAAAGATCATTTGTTTTAACATCGAGTTTTCCCTCCTTGTCCCCCCCCTGCCCTCCCTTGTGTTGGACGGGCGTGCTGATGCTCCCCAGGCCTGGTGCTGCTTCGCTCTGCCACGCTCCTGCTCTCTCCGTGGGGATTGGTCCACTGCTCTGGGCGTGGAGCGGTGGTTGGCTGGGCTGGGCGGAGGGGGAGGTAGGGGATTGGAGGTTGGGCTCCTGCCAGGAGAAGTTGGAGCTCCACTGCCCAAGGTGCATGCTGCTATTTAGATTAGGCTGACGGGGAGGGATTTCATTAGTGAGTTATCTGGAGCTGGCGTGAAAATGACGGTCTGGTTATTAAAACACGTGGGCACATTCAAGGGCTCATACACACACACACACACACACACACACACACACACACACACACACACATACACACACACAAACATGTTGGCAAGCACAGAGGCATATTCAAGATTCTAGAGTCTGGGGCAAGCAGAAGGTTTTCAATTGTTTGCTATGGTTCGGTAGCAAAATGGTTGGTTCCGCCAACACTAAGCTCATTAATGTCAGTTTGATATATCTGAAAGAAGTTCAATTTGTATAGGGGTGGGACATTTCTTTCCATTGTACTGAAATGAGTACTTAACATCATGTGAAGATAGAACTTTGTTTGAATTAATTTAATTATTATGCTCTGACAGTTGTGGCTGCTGCCACTTCATTATGTCCAGTGTGATCCCTGCCAAAGAGATCACAACCTATAGAGGCACAGCTGGGTAATTGTGTGAGAGAGAGAGAGAAGAGAGAGAGAGAGAGAGAGAGAGAGAAGAGAGAGTTTTTCATTATTACACTCCCCAAACTATTCCTTTCCTCTCACTTTACTCTTTTTCCATGTCCCTCCTTCTTTCCATCCTTTGTCCTTTATAACAGCCCACTAACACAATCTTCTCCACTCCATCCAGCTCTGTCCCTCTCACTGCCCACAATCTGCCCAGAGAGAGAGAGAGAGAGAGAGAGAGAGAGAGAGAGAGAGAGAGAGAGAGAGTGTGTGTGTGAGAGAGAGAGAGAGAGAGAGAGAGCGAGAGAGAGAGAGAGAGTGTGTGTGAGAGAGAGAGAGAGAGAGAGAGAGAGAGGGAGTGTGTGAGAGAGAGAGAGAGATGAGTGTAAAAACAAGTCCCCTCATCCAGCTAGTCCTGAGACTCACACATACTAATAGTACAACTAACACAACTAATATTCAGCCTCAGGACCTTGCCACCCTTTCTCAAACAATTCGGCCTAACCAAATTATAAATGCAGAAAAACAAAATTACTACTTACTTATAATGTTATTTGGCCCTAAACAGAGAGTACACTGTGGCAGACTACCTATCCACAGTCACTGATACCAGACAGAGAAAAACCTTGAGCAGGTACAGACTAAGCAATCACAGTCTGGCTATTGAGAAGGGCAGACACAGGCAAACCTGGCTGCCCAGAGAAGACAGGCTGTGCACCAACTGCAACCAAGGTGCCATAGAAACAGAGCTTCACTTCTTGGCTGAATGCTGCCAATGGAAAGACATACGAGATCAATTATTTCCTAAATTCAGAGAAATGCATCCAGACCTTCAAAACTTTAAGGATCTAAGTCTAAGAATACTATTAGGCGAGGAACAAAAGAGCGCAAGAGTCGCAGCAAGATATATAGATGCTTGCCATAAACAAAGGGAGTCACGAGTCACTTCATCAGTGAAGCACACAAAAACTCAAATACACACACACACACACACACACACACACACACTGCCGTTGCAGTAATGTATGATGCATGATGTTTTGTTTTATGTCTTTACACACTACTACGTACATGTATGCTTTGGCAATACAAATTGTATTTTTTTGTCATGCCAATAAAGCTCAATTGAATTGAATTGAATTCAGAGAGAGAGAGAGTGTGTGTGGGAGAGAGAGAGAGAGAGAGAGAGAGAGAGAGGGAGAGAGAGAGTGTGTGAGAGAGAGAGAGGGAGAGAGAGAGTGAGAGAGAGAGAGAGGGATAGAGGGATGCAGTGATGCCCTGCCCAAGGACAGAGTCCTGACCCTGGTGTCCTGAGTCCTGGCTGTGGAAGAGACATGGGCACCTGGGTGTCCACAAGCCTGACACGTGACTCTTGCTTACCTGTGTGTGTGTGTGTGTGTGTGTGTCTCTCTCTCTCTCTCTCTCTCTCTCTGTGTGTGTGTGTGTGTGTGTGTGTGTGTGTGTGTGTGTGAGAGAGATAGACAGAGAGACAGAAAGAGAGAGAGACAGACAGAGAGTACAGTAAATGTGTATCTTCTGTGTCTGTGTGTGTGTGTGGGGGGGGGGGTGTGAGAGAGAGAGAGAGAGAGAGAAGAAATGTAGGACACTGGAAGGCTTTATAATTGACTGTGGTGCTTTGTATAGGCCAGAGAGCGCAGGAGTTTAAACTGCTGAATAGTCAGGGTTGGACTGGCTGTACGTGGGCACTTTTTTCCTCATCACCCCTCCTCCCTCTCGCCTTTTGTTATTTTTGAAGTCCTGCTCCTTTTTCATCTTTCCCCTCTTCTTCCTCTTTTCTCTCTCTCCCTCTCTCTCCCTCCTTTTCTCCCTGTGCCTGTATGACACAGAGAGTGGAGAAGACAAGGGATGCGTTGGCTCAGACACCTGCAGTGTCTATAATTGATCCTTTATCGCAGACACAGAGGTATGGAGGAGCCTCTTTTCAATCAAATGCTTTGCTTGGAAAAACACTCTCAAAAGACCTTCAAAGTAGAAATTGCAGAAAGACGGCTAACAAACACTTCTCATGAGTCATATTGTGTTTCATCTGAAATATGGAGGTCATGGAGTTTCACAGTGTTTTTTTTATTTTTTCACAGAATACATTCTTGAATTCTATACATTCACACAGGCAAGCCACGGTAGTTAGGCGATATATCATTGTGAATGTCTCCATAAGTTCACATGTGCATATCTGAAACAGACTTGGAGTTTGATGTAGCTTGGTAACCATCAAGTCAGCATTTTCAAAAAGTGACCATGGTGCACGATCAGATCCGCTCAGCCCAGTGGAGGCCAACGCAGGCAATCTAAAGCCTCTCTCAGCCAAAGGAAATGTGTGGGACAGCTGTGTAGAGTGAGAGACCTCCCACTAGGGAAGACTGGCGTGTGTGTGTGTGTGTGTGTGTGTGTGTGTGTGTGTGTGTGTGTGTGTGTGAGAGAGAGAGAGAGTGTATGTATATGAGTGTGTGTCAGAGAGGGGGAGGTCTGACCGCTCTTCATCTTTGAACCGTTCTCTCTGTGACCGGGCCAAAATATTTTGACGGTGGAAAAGGGGGGTGGGGGAGTAGAGGAAGCCGAGAGGGGGCCCTTGGGCCGGGGGGGGCCGGGGATGTAGAGGGGTGGAGGGGGTGGGGGTTGATTCATGAGACAATGTGGCAGTCAGCAGGATAGCCAAATGCACACAGACACAAACGCATACAGACACAAACTCACACTGACATAAACACACACAGACACAAACACTAACTCACACAGAATAAAATGCACAGACACAAAACACACAGACACAAAAGCACACAGACATAAATGCACAAAGACACAAACACTAACACACACAGAATCAAATGCACGCAGACACAAAAGCACACACACACACACACACACACACACACACACACACACATATTCAACCTATAGGGCCTTGCAGGCATGCTAACTGCCATAACCATTACCCATATTCACACACACACACACACACACACACACACATATTCAACCTATAGGGCCTTACAGGCATGCTAATTGCCATAACCATTACCCATATTCACACACACACACACACACACACACACACACACACACACACACACACACACACACACACCATATTCAACCTATAGGGCCTTGCAGGCATGCTAATTGCCATAACCATTACCCATATTCACACACACACACACACACACACACACATATTCAACCTATAGGGCCTTGCAGGCATCCATAACCATTACCCATACCCATACCATACCATACCCATATTCAACCTATAGGGCCATTACCCATATTCAACCTATAGGGCCTTGCAGGCATCCATAACCATTACCCATATTCAACCTATAGGGCCTTGCAGGCATCCATAACCATTACCCATATTCAACCTATAGGGCCATTACCCATATTAAACCTATAGGACCATTACTCATATTCAGCCTATAGGGCCTTGCAGGCATCCATAACCATTACCCATATTCAACCTATAGGGCCTTGCAGGCATCCATAACCATTACCCATATTCAACCTATAGGGCCATTACCCATATTAAACCTATAGGACCATTACTCATATTCAGCCTATAGGGCCTTGCAGGCATCCATAACCATTACCCATATTCAACCTATAGGGCCTTGCAGGCATGCTAACTGGTGGAGCCATCTGTCCATCAGAGCCTGTGTGAATAGCGTGCTCATGCTAGCAGCGTTAGCCTGAGTCCCAGTGCAGGACATGTTGACATGTTGACGGGGGGGGGGTTCATGTGAGTACACTTGGAAGCCGTCAATCTGGAGGCCTCGCTCGCTTTTATTATTATTCTCTCTTTCTCTGCCTCTAACAGACACACACACACACACCAAGAACACACACATACATCACACACATTCACACACATTTATACACGCAGACACACATACACACCATATTTCCTGTCTCAGGTGTGTGTATATGTGTATATGTGTGTGTGTGTGTGTGTGTGTGTGTGTGTGTGTGTGTATGTGTGTGTTGTGTAATTTATGAGACTCACTCTGCTGTGAATCTCGGTCCAGCACTGACCCCCCCCCCCCTCTCACCAACACCCTCCAATTTATTACGCGTTCTTTCATAAGTTGTCAAGCTGTGAAGGACAATCTCTCCCACAGAAGGAGAACAAACGCAGACGTTCATTCGGCCTGCGTTCCCTCTCTCGCCCTCTCCCTCTCGCTCTCTTTCTCCCCGCTCATCTGTCGCAGTTGTACTTGGCCTTGAGTTGGCGGAGCACAAGGTGGGTTGGGACTTTTATTAGCGATGAGTGTCTGAGGGAGCGGCCAAGCAGACAGACTTCTATCACTCCCACGTGTCGGCTCCAGCACTGACATCACGTGGGAACGGCGTCTGTGGAGCGCAGTAGGTGCACCTAACACAGGTAGATGCTTTTTTAGTTTGTTTTTAATCAAATGGAAAATATATGTATTCATATATTTATTCTATATATGATGTAATGCATATTTATTAAGGTATTCTTTTTAATAAGCAACTACCTTTGGTATTATTTTAAAAGTTCATTTTGATGGAATATAGTTGACATGCCATGTGTGTGTGTGAGAGAGAGAGAGAGATAGAGGGAGAGAAAGAGAGAGTCTGTCTTTCAGCTCTCTCTCTCTCTCTCTCTGTGTGTGTGTGTACGTTTACAGTATGTTTTTACTAAGTAGCTTATACACCTCTCTGTGACACTGGCTGTAATCTCTGTCACGCTTACTCTCATTTGGTGTGGGGGCAGTGCCCCCCCCCCCCCCTCTTCCCAAGGGTTTCCAGCAGTGCCTTGCCCACCGCACTGCTCCCAGATGAGGCAAAGATAAGTCCATCAGCACACACAGCTTTATGGATGAGTGACCTCTGGATCCACACGTTTCACTTCCTGGGGTCGCGTACTGGAGTGCTGCCTCTCTGCAGGTCAGGCAGAGTGGGGTCAGGACGCGGTTTCCTCTCCTGGGAGACGGTGCTCCTCTCTTAGGCGTGAAGGGCATGAGACACCTTTTTTCACTCTCTTTTACTCCCTCTTTTTCATATTCTTGATCTTTCTCTATCCATCCATCCCCCTCTAACCTGCCTCTCACTCCCTTTGGCTCTGGACCAAGATTAATGACTGTGGAGGCACTCACTCACACATACACACACACACACACACACACACACACACACACACACACACACACACACACACACACACACACACACACGTGCACAAGTACACACACACACACACATTTACACAGGCATAGAAGCATACATATTCACACATGCACATGTGCACAAACACAATACATACCCACATACCCACAGAGACACTACTAATACCAACAGCCCCTCACACTTGGCCACCTCCTCCTCTCTCTAGTTCCATGACATCAGATCTAAGGCAGCAGTGGTGCTCCGACCCGGAGACTAGAGAAGGAGCTGAAGAAACAGGAGCATTTGTAGAGGAATCAGCGGGAGATAACAGGAATGTGTTTCTGCCTGTGTGAAGAATGGCTGTTCTCACCCCCCCCCCACACACACACACACACACACACACACACCTCCCCTCCCATCCTCCCCCCCTCTTCACACACACATCCCCAGACTAATAAAAAAGGAAAAAATAAAGAAATAAAAGCAGGAGCCGCTCATCACGTCGAGCGAGCAAGTGAGTCAGTGAGAGAGCGTGTGTATTGGGGGAGCAGCGCCGTTTCCCTTTGATGTAGGAGTTCAATAAGAGATAATTGCTGACTGGTGGCAGAGCTGCAGCCGGGCAGAGAAGACGAGGGCCTCGCCAGCTCCCGTCAGCCCAGGAAGAGGCCTCCCCCGCTGGGCTGCCGTGCTCCATCACCAGGGCCCCTCCAGACACCCAGGGCCCTGCCAACCAGCAGACCTCCTCCTCCGCTCTGCTAGGCCTACAACCCCCACCTCCCCTTCAGCTGACAGCCCCTGGCCCTTGAGTGAATAATACCCATGCGATCCTCCGCCCTGGCCCCCTGACTGTGAGTGCTGGGAGGGGGTATCCCCATCTGTCTGTGGGGGATCAGCAGGGAGAAGGTTGCAAGGGTCGACCCCCCGTGCTCATCTGGGCTCACCTGCACTAGGAAGGGTTCTGCTGTTGGCTGCAGGGGCAGAGAAAGGGCTTTGAATGATAGGATGAGAGGAGAAGTGTGTGTGTGTGTGTGTGTGTGTGTGTGTGTGTGTGTGTGTGTGTGTGTGTCTGTGTGTGTGTCTGTGTGTGTGCGTGTCTATCTGTCTGTGTGTGTGCGTGTCTGTCTGTGTGTGTGTGTGTGTGAGTGTGTGTGTGTGTGTGTGTGTGTGTGTGTGTGTGTCTGTCTGTGTGTGTGCGTGTCTGTCTGTGTGTGTGCGTGTGTGAGAGAGAGAGAGAGAGAGTGAGAGTGGTATGGGAATTTGATAGACCAAGCAGAGGCGGTATATTGTACCTGCAAGCTTTGCCCAAGGTTTACTCCTGCAGGTACAGAATGGAGATGAGACTGTTTGCATATAAGAGGAGAAGCAAGGACAGTAAGAACGGTTTCATGAAGAAAATATACAATAGCAAAGAGAAAAATAAAAAAGACAGAAACAAGTGTGTGTGAAAGAGAGAGAGAGAGAAAGAAAGAAAGAAGATTGAATTTCAACAAGCACTGTATTTATCCAAAAAGAAAACAAACAAAAGCACATTAAATCTGTCAATATTTTATTAACCCCCATCTGAGAGAGAGAGAGAGAGGAAGGGAGGAAACAGCTGAAAGAGAAACAAAGGCACGCAGGTGAGCACACCTCCACAGGGAGACAAACAGCAGCGGTGAAGAAGCAGAGCACAACCTGGGCTGCCATGGAGGAACAAGAGCACAGTGTGCCTCATGAACGATACATGCACCCCACAGACAGGCAGAGAAACCTGTACACACATCAAATGTTAGACAGCTACAGAGGGGAGGTGGGTGGAGATAGACACCCACCCACCCACACACACTCACAAACACACACACACACACACACACAAACACACACACAAACACACCATCCCTATAGAAATGTGTAAACAACCTGAGGTGGAGTTGAGTTCACCTGATTATGTGGTTGTGAGTGTGCAGCTGTATCACTGTGTGTGTGTGTGTGTGTGTGTGTGTGAGAGAGAGAGAGGGAGAGAGAGAGAGAAGGAGGGAGAGAGAAAGAGAAAGAGAAAGAGAGAGAGTCTGTAAAAGATAGTTTTTGTGGGTAGTGTGAAAAACATTAGATGTTCACTCAGGCATCTCCCAATCATGTGCAAAGCCACATCACCTGCTGCACCTCAAGCTGGTGCACCTTCAGGTGAGATGGAGCTGAAGCATCTACAAAAAAAAACACCACCAGCTCATATTTCAAACAACCTAGAATAGAATTAGAATAATGATCATGTGTTTACAAACATGGACCTCCAAATGTAGAAACATTATAGAAACATACCAATGAGGGCGATAATGTGAAATTGAATAAAAAGA
Organism: Alosa pseudoharengus; assembly: GCF_046254945.1. Classification (NCBI taxonomy): domain Eukaryota; kingdom Metazoa; phylum Chordata; class Actinopteri; order Clupeiformes; family Clupeidae; genus Alosa; species Alosa pseudoharengus. Next base: position 1,907,576 of record NW_027468630.1, on the reverse strand, counting down.
GCATCTAATCTCTCCATACTGTATTACTTGTGTGTCTTTGTGTGTGTGTGTGTGTGTGTGTGTGTGTGTGTGTGTGTGTGTGTGCTTCTACACTGTGTGTTTTCACTCCACTCATGTGGTACCCATTCTCTTTAGTTCACCCTCAGCACTGTATATCATAGCCTGTCTATCTCTCCTCCTGTCACTTCCCCCAACTAAGAGTGAGTGTGACAGATGGTCCACACTCCCCACCACACCACACCCACACACACACACACACACCTTTCCCCTCACAACTCTCTCTCTCTCGCTCTCTCTCTCACACACACACACACCCCTTATCATCACACCTGCAATGTCGGGAAGTTTCTTTCATTACATGAGTGGAGGCTGTCCAAACACAGCATCATTTTCCAGGAAGCTGAACCCACCCTGTGATAACCACCAATTTGCTTTTATTTATTAATATATATGTTTTATCACACCGTTTTTTATTTATTAATATATATGTTTTATCACACCGGTTTTTATTTATTAATATATATGTTTTATCACACCGGTTTTTATTTATTAATATATATGTTTTATCACACCGGTTTTTATTTATTAATATATATGTTTTATCACACCGTTTTTTTTTTCTTCGCCACCATTTTATCTTTGAACAGCTATTTACAGGCCTGCCAATGCCAATTTCCACTGTCTCCTTATCCTGTACGCATGCCGGATTGACACACTTCTTTCACAATCTCATCCAACTAAACTATCTCTCTATCCACCCATCCACCCATCTATCCAGCTCCCTTTCCCATTTGCTTGCTTTTGAGAGGAATAGATCTGAGAGCCAGCTTATTGTAGGGTGCCGTGTTCAAAGCCTGACTGCTATCCTAAAGTAGCCCCAGGGGTAAATTGCCTTTCCCCTGGGGCTATTCTCTTCAGACAGCTCCGGTAAGTGCCCGCTGCTTCAGGTGGCTTGTGTGCATGTTACATGCAACCCCCCCTCCCCATACTCCCACCACCACCTCCCCAAATATGCCATTTATTGTTTTTTTTCCCCCCTATGTGTTTACATCTCTCGTGTCCATGTTGACAAACCCTCCCTGCAGGCTTCTGATTCACCTTCCATGTGAACACATAAACAGACACCTGACTCCCTCTTGAGGGTAATGAAATGTTGACAGAATACAGTGTTCGTATTGTGGTACCGTGGCATTGCACACAATGGATCGATACTGTCGTAACAATGTAGATGTAAAGGGATGATTCCAGGGCCACAAATGAAATGAAATTTATGAAAAATATCACACCCACGTTTGTTTTCAGAGGTCCCACATTTCCTGGCTACATCACTGTGAGGGACGCCCCACCCCCTTTGAGCCTGTCTGTCAACATGTTGTTTGCACGTGCATGATTCCGATCTGCATTTCAAAGCAGGCTGTCATTTTATGTTGTTTCGTCTTCCCCCTTGAGCTCCGTGCCAGGGGTCTCCGGGTACCCTTGATGTGAGGTCAGGAGGCCAGGGGTCTCCGGGTACCCTTGGTGTGAGGTCAGGAGGCCAGGGGTCTCCGGGTACCCTTGGTGTGAGGTCAGGAGGCCAGGGGTCTCCGGGTACCCTTGGTGTGAGGTCAGGAGGCCAGGGGTCTCCGGGTACCCTTGGTGTGAGGTCAGGAGGCCAGGGGCATCATGCCCGTCCTTCATAGTCTTGATTGTTATTCACAGGCGCTGGCACCGATGCCAAGAGATGATGAGCAGAGACGGTGGGGGAGCGAGCGGGTCTGTGCAGATGCCGGAAGCCGTCCCGATGTCTTTAACACTCTCACCTGCCCTGCTCTCTCACCTGTCCTGGCAGCGCCTCCTTGAGAGTGCCAACTGTTCCCCCCCTCGCCCCCACCCCACCCCAGACGGGCACAGGTGAACGCACAGGCCCCTGATTGATGAATCAGTCTCTGTGATAAAGTGTGCTCCTCCAAACAATGATATATGACTGCTCGATCAGTGGCAGTTAAACCGGAGACACTAACAGCATAGTTATAAGGCGGGCTATAAATTGTTTTTCTTTGCTGCCTGCCTTCACAACGACTGGGTAAATTACAGCGTTAACAGCCACACCGGGCGGGTAAAGGGCTGAGTGAGGCGTGAGGCCGGCCTGGTGTTGTGTTTTCTTGCCCTAACTTGAGGCCTGGTGTTGTGTTTTCTTGCCCTAACTTGAGGCCTGGTTTTGTGTTTTCTTGCCCTAACTTGAGGCCTGGTGTTGTGTTTTCTTGCCCTAACTTGAGGCCTGGTGTTGTGTTTTCTTGCCCTAACTTGAGGCCTGGTGTTGTGTTTTTGATGTGCAAAAACTGCTCCCCGGAGTGTCATTTCCTTGGAATTCTTAGAGGTCACGTGGCTGACGTGTACAGATAGAGTTCCGTGTGTATAACGCAGTGCGGAATGAAGGCTTTATTTCAACACGGAGTATGTGTGAATAAATGCAAACACGCAGAGAGGAAAACACTTTGCAGACTTGCGTACTGTATATGCACATGAGTGCACATATATAACCACATGCATGAAAAAGTGGAATCACACTCACAACATCATTTTCATCATCAGATTCACACACACACACACACACACACACACACACACACACACACACACACACTGTTGCATACAAAAATACACAGATAAATAAACACACACACAATAACACACAGACATACAGACACACACAAACACACACATACACACACGCACAGCCACACATTCAATTCCGTGTGCAAAAAGCAGGGAGATGAGGTGGTGGTCTCTGAGATGGGAACTGCTTTTTTCTCATTAGCTCAGGTGCTAGAGCAGCTGGGGTGGTACAGCCAGTCACCTCTGTTTAAATCAATACAGAAACAGAAAGAGAGATGGAGAGAGGGAGGGGGTGGGCTGAGTGTGTGTGTGTGTGTGTCTGTGTGTGTGTGTGTGTGTGCGTGTGTGTGCGTGGGGGGGGGGGGGTAGTGGATGGTTTTGAACAAAAAAAGAGGCACATGGAGGGATTGAGGGAGAAATAACGTGTGCGTTTGTGTGTGTGTGTGAGAGACAGAGAGAGGGAGAGAGATAGCTAAGATGGATGCTGTCTGGTGCCAGTATATATAGCTTTCAACAATGAAGCCATAAACCTTCTTCTTTTAAGGCCGCTGTCGATATCCTGTCACTACCGGATGTGGTTCCAAGGTGTCGTCAGGCTGTATCCGATTTCCTGCCCTCAGTTTGATAATCTGTTAAACCGTCTGTGCCAGATCCGTAGAAGGCTTGGCCGGCTTGTCAGCCTGTCAATGAATGATCAAAGTGGAGGGAACAGCTGCCCCTCGGCCTGCGCGTGAGGCGTGAGGCGTGTGGTGTGTGGCGTGTGTCGTGTGGCGAGGGGCGAGGGGTGTGTGGCGTGTGGCGTGGGGTGTGTGGTGAGGGGTGTGTGGCGTGTGGGGTGTGGCGAGGGGCGAGGGGCGAGGGGCGGGGGGTGAGGGGTGTGTGGCGGGGGGTGAGGGGTGTGTGGTGAGGGGTGTGTGGCGGGGGGTGAGGGGTGTGTGGTGAGGGGTGTGTGGCGGGGGGTGAGGGGTGTGTGGCGAGGGGTGTGTGGCGGGGGGTGAGGGGTGTGTGGCGAGGGGCGAGGGTGGGGGGCGAGGGGTGTGTGGTGAGGGCTCGAGGTGAAGTTATGTTCTCAGCCGCAGCTCCCGCTCGTGTCCCCAAAGCAATTCTGCCCGGCGCTCGAGTGGAATCCATCAGCGCGGAGCGGAGTAGTGGCGGCGTGTGTAGTGGCGGCGTGCGTTGGCCAGTGCTGCGCTGCGCTGCGCCGTGCTGTTCTGCGTGACGCTCGCTCTCCTGCTCCCCTGGCGTGCGTGTTTCCATCTGTTTCATTTCGCCATTCTCTTAGCGCCCAAGGTCAACTGACGAGGAACTCATTTCACATTTAGACACCAATAACAAACAGCAGCCTATGGGGACCACCGCCAGGACTGGACTGACCAATCAACGGCTGGCCATTATTAAGGGGTCCAATCAGCTTTCAAAACATGATTGAGCAGGTAAAAGACCACTGGGGGCATTGGGGGAAAAGAGGGGGAAATGACGGGAGTGTTTCACCTCTATTCACCTCAGACAATCCCTCTCAAGTCTTAGGAAAGTTAAGTTGACTTTGAGATTCAAGGCAGTCTATATTCATGTCACCTGAGCAAGAAACTCGCTATCGCTTATTTCGTCTGAAAATAATTTTTGTTGAGGAGTTTTTTTTTCACCCCGAGTTTTATATGACCTTCCTAGCTTTAAATGTTTCCCTGAAATGCTGCCTGAGGGAGTGCAGAAAAAAAAAGAGGAGAGCTGTTTAGTTTATTTATATAACGCCCAGTGTTTTGGAAAGTGGTTGAAGTATCCGATCAATCAACGGTACAGGTCACTTGGCGTGTAAAAATTGGAGTCAAAAACCTGAACCAGGCTTCTAAAATGAAACAACATGGTTGAGAAATAAAATGTGTGTGTGTGTGCTTGTGTGTATGTGTATGTGTGTGTGTGTGTGAGAGAGAGATACAAAGTGAAGGGAGGGAGGGAGAAATAACATGGTCGTGTTTTGTCTCATTTCGCACCATGGAGCTGAGAGGTATTTTTTTGTTCGTCATTGCGGAGAGAAAATGATTGCGACACCCAGCTTTAGACTGCGACCCATTCCACCCACTTCAGGGGACTTTGATATTATGCTGCCTTCACTCCGGGAGAGGGGCTATCTGTTAACATGAGCAACGGCGATGAGCGGCGAGCCGAATAAGCTTTCTCTCGGACCGTTGGCCAAAAACCGTGAGGCCGAGAGAGGTGAAAATGGACTGCCAGCGCGGGCGAAGTTGGCCCAGTGTTGCCACGGCAATTCATCAGACAGGGCTTCAGAAAAGTGCGTCTGTCAGGAGCGAGCCTCCCCTGTCTGTCTGGGATGGCGACGGGCGAAAGGTAATGCAACGCGCTCAGCCACAGAGAAAGCAGCCCCTGAGAGCTCGACGCAGATCACTAGGCAGCCACTGGCAGAGCCGGCAACGTCGCCAGGAGGGGAAGACACTCCAGGACACCCCATAAAGATTCATCTCAGCCTGGTCTCCCTAATGCATCGTAAGCCAGGAATAATCATAAACGAGAGAAAGAGAGAGGAGAGAGAGAGAGGGAGAGGATGGGGTGCTATCATATGAATGTGTTTCTCATAAATCAGAGATCAAATGGCCACATATAAACAAGGTAAGTCATATTAAATGCTATTATGACTGTAAATAGATGTGATCAACCATTTATGATTATATACCATAGTCAAACTTGTCTGTGTTGATAATTTCCATTGTGAGTTGTAGGTTACAACCACTTATTAACATAATGAATTGTCTGCTCTATGCTGGCAGCAAATAAACAGCCATTTTGGACTTCATTGCTTAATGTGACACTCATGGTTCTCGTGTGCTTGATGTTTCAGAAATGGTTATTCTGCCTGAATGCTTCTAATTATAGAAAAAGAAAAGCTTGCAGATTGGTAACAGCTCTCAGACCAACAGGTGTGTCTGCCAGACGTTTGAAGAATCCACTCTGAGACTCTGACATCCTACTAAAGCAAAACTGGTGACGTGTGTGTGTGTGTGTGTGGCAGTTCCTCAACTCATGGCAGATCAATTTACGCCCACATGGCCTTCTCACCTGCCACACAAATATAGAACAACCATCTGACCTCTCAGTTATTTCCCCCAGAGAGAGCTCTCACTTCTATCATTTAGGAGATGTGAAGCAACTTTTATGTTTTACTTGAGATTATATTTCCAGTTGATGTGGATTCCTTTTGTCCCATTAAATACGAATTTGAAGACCATTTATTCTCTTGATACAGCCTGAGTTGTATTCTCGAAGCAACTGAAGCATATGTGGCAAGTGGTAGGTTAGCTCTCTACTGAGACATGTTGACTACGCCATCTGAGGCCCTGCCCCTCAGAATATTCAATCAATTGGACTATGATTTGTTACCTGAAACCCAACCAGGCAACACAGGTTCGTAATCACAGGAAAACCAGGCGTGGTTCCAAAAATAAACTGCCTTTATTTACATTCATTAAAAACATACAGGGAGTGGGTTCTCTCCAGACAGTCAGAACCTTTGCCACTAAGGCACTGACACAAATGGCCTACAAGGCCTGGGCACACATGTACAATATACACAGTCACACATGCACAAATACACACACACACACCAGGAACAGGGCTAAAGCTTAGCCAGGGCTGGAGAGTATATCAGAGGAGAGTCTAGAGACACACCACATGTGAACATGTCAATGCCAAATACTCAGATTCACCACAGCAGGAAAAGTGAAGGGACACCACCACCGAGATAGCCCGCCACCCAATTGGCCTACAGCTCCTGTCCAGCAAGAGGGAGAGATCAACGAATGAGCCACTAATTCTAATGCACACCATACATAGTATTTGCACTTACACTCTGGAGACAACTTACAATAAAAACACAAATGTTCATTCATTTCACAACCACAGATTCTATTGACACTTAACACGCAAGGCGTTCAAGGCCACTTTCACAGACAGAATAAAGCTGGACGAGAGCGTCCGTTGTACAATTCTTCACCCGTGTGGAATGTAAACATACAGTAAACAAAAACAGGTAAGATCGACCAACACAACTTGGGTGCAGACAAAACAGCAGCGTTCGGAACTTGGACCAAAGTAGCCTTGATGGTGCCGCTCCTTGTGTTACCGCCAAGCTCTGCTACACGAAAAAGATACAATTAAAACCCACGCAAGCTACATATTATTTTGAAGACAGTTAAAATGACATACCGATCAGATGAGGTCGGTTATGAGGCCCACGTTCTGCGACCGACAGCAGTTTGTGTTAACTATACTAGCCTACATCATACGGTGAAAGTTACTACGTACGCAATGCCACAATAACCTACCAGGAATGTCACTGGAGGCATGCACAGTGAGCAGGAGGCCAAAAGAGCACAAGGGATCCCGCGGTGAAGACAGGAGTCAGGTGGACGAACAACGGTATGCAGCTATGACGTCTGCTTTCAAATTAAAAGCTGAAGTTAATATAGCCACTCCTATATGCTGATTGGCTCACCTCCGAATGCCAAAAGCCACTCGTAATGGCACTACCGGGCTAGACAAGGGGCGTGGACCTTGTCCTGTTACACATAATACATGCAATTTTTTGTAGGCCGCATTCCTGTTAACATCTCTTGATAAAGCCTGAGTTGTGTTTTACACAATACGGAGCCAAGATGGATACCAGTATGACAAACGGTGGCCTTATTCTGCCTTGCATGGGTATGATGAGGATGATACCAAAGTCAGAGTCGTGACTTCTGCTTGAGGAGATTCCTAAAACACACATAACGATGCTGTAGAGTGCCACGACATCACTCTCTTCAGGTCTCTAATCCATTAGAGTTGCAATTAACCCCTGGGCAGGCTCAAAATGGAGCTTGGCAAAGAGGAGAGAGAGGGGTGTCTGATGAAGGATCTAATTTGGTCATCGAAAGGTTATCGATGAATAAAACATGAGATGATTTATGTAAGGTCACCATGTGTCTCTGTCACCTCGGCATGCCTTTGCAGTCTGCCGCTGCCGATCTGGCGATGGCAACAATGCCACTGACAGGGGTTGCGTTTTCAAAAGCGTCTGGAACGACGGCGACCAACTCATCTTCAGCCTGAACGTTGCTTAGGGGAATGGTGAGGATAGCAGATGGGAAGCCATTTTAATTGAATTATTTATCAGCCGAAGCTCTGAGGAACATATGCCGGACATCGCTCCGCATCCTGTCTCGTTCCCTCTCTGACGCCAAGCAGTCATCAGACCAACTCCATCCTGCAGAATGGTAATGGAGGGCCAAAGGAGCAGAGGGGAGATTAGGGTGCAGTTAGGGTGCAGCGTGCCTCCATCAGCACTAGAGGAGATGAACTTGAGATATAAAGTGAGAGACGGCAAGGATGAAGGAAGTTACTAGGTGGAATAGATGTACACTTGTGATCCATTTTTATCTTCAGTGGTAGAGGACTGAACAACCTCGCATAAATAGAAACAGCGAAAAACATATGTGCATTTGGGAGCCAACAGACACATATATCTTGCAGCAGATATCTTGAAAGAGAGAAGTTACTGTTCCTTGACAAAGTCATCCTGTTTATTGTGTGATGTTTTCTCAACAAGTGTTTTCTCTGCAGATATCATGAAAGTATGAATGTTCTGTTCCTGTGTTTCTGTTTCTATTTTGTGGTGTTCTCAACAAGTTTTTCTCCTTAGTGTTTATGCTCTGTTGTTTCTCTGTGATTCAGATGATAAGTATAAGTATATATACTCTTTTGATCCCTATATAAGTATATAAGTATAAGTATATATACTCTTTTGATCCCTATATAAGTATATAAGTATAAGTATATATACTCTTTTGATCCCTATATAAGTATATAAGTATAAGTAAGTATATATACTCTTTTGATCCCTATATAAGTATATAAGTATAAGTATATATACTCTTTTGATCCCTATATAAGTATATAAGTATAAGTATATATACTCTTTTGATCCCGTGAGGTGACCCGTTTGATCTCTGCATTTATCCCAGTCCTTGAATTAGTGAAACACACTCAGCACACAGTGAACACACAGTGAGGTGAAGCACACACTAATCCCGGCGCTGTGAGCTGCCTGCAAAAACAGCGGCGCTCGGGGAGCAGTGAGGGGTTAGGTGCCTCAAGGGCACTTCAGCCGTTCCTACTGGTTGGGGTACACACACACACACACACACACACACACACACACACACACACACACACACACACACACACCCTCCGGTTACAAGTCCGAATCGCTAACCAGTAGGCCACGGCTGCCCCGTCCGAAGCGCTAACCAGTCGGCCACGGCTGCCCCCAGTCCGAAGCGCTAACCAGTCGGCCACGGCTGCCCCATGATGGCTGCTTAGTGACCATTAACCATAGACCATGAGGATGAACTGAAGAGAGAGAGAGAGAGAGAGAGAGAGAGAGAGAGAGAAGAGATGGTGAAATGAGCCAGGCGGTTTCCACAGATGCGCTATTCTGCTGCTTGCTGCCGGCTGGCTGCGTTGCCGTCGCTTTTCGCCGCAGGGAGCTCCTCGCCTTCCTGCGCTGGTGGTTGGCCCGTGGGCCTCCCCTGCAGATGTGCAAGCCGTCAGCACTTTTCACACACACACACACACACACACACACACACACACACACACACACACACACACTGGTGCAGGGCTTTAGACCTAAAGGCAAGACACCAGACATTGGATATAACAAAAGAATATAACACATAAAAGTTAATGTAAGTCAACTCAGTGCCAGAATACCGGAGAGAGGAGAGACAGGGAAACACACCAACAGGTCCATGCTGATCCAGGATTTACTGAAGCTTTGGTCAGAACCAAAATCAACGCTCAGTGTCTCACGAGAAAGACACCTTGGCCCATGCTTGGCCCATGATCGCGTCGACACGAGAAGGCGAAAGCGTCAGAAAGCGCTGTAGTGCATATGCCAGGCCAGTCGATGGCTCTGTGGCGGTGCAAACACATTCACATTAATTTGCAAAGAATAAGCGAGAGAGCAGCCTACGGTAAATTTTTTAATTCATCGCTAAAACTAATAAAGTTAATTTTCAGGTTGTGTGATTGATGTGGAAATGCTTGTACGTTTTGCATTAGGTCTGGTATAGTTAAGTTAACTGGGTGGTTCTAACTTAGCCACAAAAGGCTGATACTGCAGGCATCTTGACAGGGAAAAGAAAAACGTTATAAAATGACAAACAAATGGCTTGGTTTGTTCTGACAAGCAGAGTGACAAGTCGAACACAGTGGATGGGTTCAGGGGTGCTGTTGTGGTGTCGTCATCGAAAATGCCGGCTTTGCTGTCCACACGGCAAAAGTTAACCAGCGGTTAACTTTGGAACCTGGTTTAAAAAAAAATCGGTTACTGTCTCCTAAGATGCCGGGGTTGTGTAGACGCAAGGCCTAATCGATAAAAAAAAAACTTTACCTGTTAAAAAAAGTGGGCGGGCCCTTAGAGTGTAAATGAACCCATTGGTAACCCATAGTATTTAAGTGTTGGGCCCAGTGAGACATCTAGAATGTTCTGCATTAGCATCCAAACAGCTTAGTGGAGCCGATGACATCCTTTTAAGTGGGTTCCGTTCTTTTGAACTGTGTGTCTTTGGTGTGTACCTTACCCTCTGGAACATTCTCCAGTGCAACTGATATTGCATGCAGCCTTAAGGTTGTACTATCTGAAGTGTACCGTTTATTTTTGCACTGCCATCTGGAATGCTAACATAACTAACATGACACAGTAGGAGACCAAACCTGACAACAGCCTCCAAAACCATTAGTTTGGGTAAGTTCATTTGAAACACTTGTTTGTAAATAGCATAGCCGATCAAGTTGTAACTTTCTGAGAGATTACAGAGAGGACGTGCTATATTCCTTACCAGCTATAGTTCCAACACACTGGAGATTTAGATGCAAGGTTTCTTCCAAGTTGGTTCATAGCAGGTACATACTGTGTCTAATTCATATTTCTAACCAATACATGGCGAAGAGGGACACCGTACAAGGAGTGTACTGTCTCCATTATTTCCCTTGGGTCAGTAAGATTAAGGGCCTGGGAAGCTGCAACGCCTTTGTTTACCCCTTGGATTCACAGAATGATGTCACACACAAGAAACATATTAGAGGGCAACCAGAGTTTGAGTTCTCCTTCTGCATTTGACATAGCAATACAGGGGTTGCTGTGATTCGCATTGCCCGTCGAACACCACAGCTCAGACAGGGGAAAGGGACAGCCAACTAAGGAAGAAATGGATATCTCCTTTCTTAAGAACACACACTCGCATGCTGCATGCCATGTCCTCAATGTGGTTCTCTCATCTTATGTCAGAGATGAAACGCTTTTGATCTGCAGGATCCAGAGCTCTCTCTCTCTCTCTCTCTCTCTCTCTCTCTCTCTCTGTTTGCTTTCCTCCTGCTTCCCTGGCTGCAGAGAAAAATGCTTTTGCACCTGGGAGAGTAAGCTCATTCAGAGCTCAGACTGTGTTTGGATATAAACCTGCTGGATGAGCAGTGGAATTAGATTTCTAACATAAAAGGTACTAAAACAAATCACTAATCACCTGTGCGGAAAATAGGTTTAAACAGCGAGCAAGAGAGAGAGAGAGAGAGAGAAAGAGAGAGAGAGAGATTGATTCACCACACCACAGATACCTTATATTCAGGATAATATTCTTCTGTACAGCTTCAATAAATATAGATACTGACCACAGATCAGCATCATTTGAACCAGAGGCAGCATTCAGGGTCACTACACAGGAACAGGAAAAGGCAGTCTCAGGAGCTGAACAGCAGGATACACTTTTCAGTTGCGGTGAATACCATGGAACTGTGTAAAGGCACCAATCTCGGACTGAATCAAATAGCTTTTGGAGTGCATTACTGTTCTGTATCCGTACCTTTTGGTGTCATCTCATTTTCACAAGCTCCCATCTTTGGTATTTATGCTCCATTGTCTCTCTGGTTGTGGTTCTCACTTAATTTTACACAAGGTGTTACAGCAAGATGTCGTTCAATTTTGTGTGTGTGTGTGTGAGAGAGAGAGAGAGAGAGAGAGAGAGAGAGAGCAAGGATGAGAGAATTTACCACTGCATGGGTGAATTCTTGGTGGTTGTCCTTCTACCTGCCTTCCTGCAAGCTCCTTAATTGCTTTGTGAATTCATCCCGGTGTTGTGGCGAGAGGAGCCAATTAAAAATCAAATATGGTCTAGGAGGTGCCGGCTATATTTAGACAAATGAGCAGTGTCTGCTGTGCTTTGTGGTCCAGGGGAAGAACAGAGGGAGAAGAAAGAGAGAGGGGAGGGAGGTGTGGAAGTGCATCCAACAAAAACAAATAGCTGTTGCTGTCATGTTGTTCTCATGGTAAGAAATGAAATGTGGCAAGAAGTGATTATAGGAAATGTTAGTGTGTGTGTTTGTTTGTTTGTTTGTGAGTGTGTGTGTGTGCATCCATGTGTCTGTGCATGTGTGTATGTGTGTGTGTATGTTTGTGTGTGTGTGTGTATGTGTGTGTGTATGTTTGTGTGTCTGTTTGTGTGTGTGTGTGTGTGTCTGTGTGTTTGCATATGTGTGTGTGTGCGTGCAGCCATGTGTGTGTGTGTGTGTGTCTGTTTGTGTGTGTGTGTGTGTGTGTGTGTGTGTCTGTGTGTGAGTGTTTGCATATGTGTGTGTGTGCAGCTATGTGTGTGTGTGAGTATACACATGCTGTGCTGGTTCACAGAGGGTGGGATGGAGATGGATGGTGGCAGTGGTGGGGGGCAGTGGAGTATCTAGGTCTTCCGGCATCTGTTTTTTACGTAAGCGTCATTTTGCATGAAAACAGAACTGGCACACACACACACACACTTGCGCTGCCATGGTGCGCATAAAGCATCTGGAGACGTGGACCACTTCAAACAGTCTCTTCTTCCTCCCTCTTTATTGTTCACCCACCATCAAAAAACAACTGTATTTTCTTTCATCCTCTCTGGTCATGTTGTGATACTGTACTGCATGTGTCTCAGTTCTTCTGTCGACAATGGAATAGAAGAAACCTTCATCCCTTGACGAAGCCTTTGCCAGATGAGAAGCAGATACCGATCCGGTGCTAGCTGCTACCTTGGGCATTGTTACAGTTTGGGGCCTCAACCTTATGTGACCTACATTTAAAGCAGAGGCGCTAAACCCATAAAATCTCTCCCCCTGTCCGTGTCAAATTCCACAGTTAATGTTAACCCTCCAGCCTACACCTCCAGCCTACACCTCCCCTGTAATGTTGTGTCTGGTGCCTGGTCATGGTGGTGTTCGCTCAATGATGGACGGAGGTCATGGTTTCTACAGCGCTGCCCTTATGTGCTGGACACTAATAGGGTCACCCGCAGCCGAGGGAGGGAGCGCGACCCCTGGGGAGTGACTCAGCCAGGGTCAAAGGTCACGTTGCAATGGTTCACACCCAGCTGCGGGGGTTGAGGGCTTGTTTGCCTTGCCCTTCCCATGCCTTGTGGTCACTCGCGGTGACCAATTAGGAGCAGGCGGCACAATGAAAACAAGCCTAATCTCTGCCGTATCCCCCCTTCCCCCTCCAGGCCTTTTCCATCTCCGTCACTGTCGCCGGCCAACAGGCCAGATATTGTTCTGTCCACAGAGGTGGCATGACACCGCGCGAGCTGCCAGTGCCCAGCCGGGGGCGCTGCCTAATCTGGACCGTCTGCTTGCGCTTCACCTTCATTACCACTCCTCTAGACTGATGGGCTTTACATTCCTGCCCCAAGGGCTGAGGCAGACCTGGCAAGGGGTCACCCCCTGTGGCTCGCTGTGAGTGTGTGTGTGTGTGTGTCCTTCACATGCTGTGTCTCTGTGCCACCTCTGTGAGTGTGTGTGTGTCCTTCACATGCTGTGTCTCTGTGCCACCTCTGTAAATAGTGAAATTGACGTTGCAACAATTTTGGCAAGAGGTTTATTGTTAATGTTGCTTTTGTGTGTGTGTGTGGTGTGTGTGTGTGTGTGTCAGTCTGTGGCTGTGTCTATGTGTGTGTCTGTGACTGTGTGTGTGTGTGTGTGAAATTCCATCTGAATCTCTGCATATTTGAAATGTGTATTTTTCTACTGAACATTACCGGTACCAGTTTGCCCTTTGTGACTTCAGTGAGGCATTGTCACATTTAACAGGTGCACATATCCCATACCCCAGTAAATTAGGTGTGACAATGTCCCCTCTTCACCGACTGTCTGACTCGTATTACAACGCTCTGTGTCCATCATGAATTTTAAATCCCCTTTCAGAAAGCAGAAAACGTGCAGCTTATCGATGTCTCGTTTCACATTTCAGGCCATTCAAAATGTGAACGGAGCATAGTTTCTCAGAAAAGCGTGCATTTGAAAGGATTGTCATTGTAGGGGGGGTGCACACACATGGAATATAAAACCTGCTGCATAACTGCTCTTCTCACGCTGTGAGTAGCCAACAACTGTGAAGTCTATACATCTCAATTTGATGTAAGTGAAAATAGGCTTCAAGTGCCTCTTACCCACTGAAAATGTGTGTGTGTGTGTGTGTCTGTGTGTGTGTGTCTGTGCGTGTGTATGTGTGTGTGTGTGTGTGTGTGTGTGTCTGTGCGTGTGTGCGCCTGTGTGTGTATACAGTATGTGTGTCTGTTGCAAGTGGTTGGTGATGTGGTGTGTGTGTGTGTGTGTGTATGTGTGTGTGTCTGTGTGTGTGTGTGTGTGTCTGTGCGTGTGTGTGTGTGTGCGTGTGTGTGTGTGTGTGTGTGTGTGTGTGTGTGTGTGTGTGTGTGTGTGTGTCTGTGCGTGTGTGTGTGTCTGTGTGTCTGTGCGTGTTTGTGTGTGCGTGTGCGTGTGTGTGTGTGCGCCTGTGTGTGTATATGTGTGTCTGTTGCAAGTGGTTGGTGATGTGGTGTGTGGTTTATGAAGTGCTTTCAGTGAAGCTTTACACAGTCATTTTCTGTAGGCTTGTGAGACAGATCCACATCAAAACCAACCAATCTAGCAGGTAAGACTTGTTATTATGTGTGTGGGGCATGCACACACACAAACTACACACACACACACACACACAGACACACTCGCTCACATACACACACTCATGCACATATGCACTCAACAAGCACATTACACTTTGCAAAAACAAGAGAAATGTGCGGTTTGCTCAGTGACACGGCCCTCTACCGAACACAGCATCCAGTTCCTACCTTGCCACACCACCCCCCTGCTCTCCACACCACCCCCTTGCTCTCCACACCACCCCCCTGCTCTCCACACCACCCCCCTGCTCGCCACACCACCCCCCTGCTCTCCACACCACCCCACACCACCCCCCTGCTCTCCACACCACCCCCCTGCTCTCCACACCACCCCCCTGCTCGCCACACCACCCCCCTGCTCTCCACACCACCCCACACCACCCCCCTGCTCTCCACACCACCCCCCTGCTCGCCACACCACCCCCCTGCTCTCTCCCTAGAGAGACAAGGAGCAAAACCCACTCGCTTCCTCATACAACCATCTCCACTGGCTGGCTGTCATCACATGGCATATTGTAGTCCGCTGCAATGCAGTGGTTGTTTTGCTTTGTGACTTGTGGCATGTCAACACGTTGTGTGTGTGTGTGTGTGTGTGTGTGTGTGTGTGTGTGTGTGTGTGTGTGTGTTGTTGGTAAACAGAGTAAACAGAGTAAAGCCTGATGTGAGCACTCCTGTCGACTCAAAGCGGAACACCCTTCATCATCAGGTGAGGAAGAGGAAGCCTGACAGCGAAGTTGCCATATTACAAAGATGACCCTGTCGCTTGTTTAACACACACACACACACACACACACACACACACACACAAAGACAAACACACACACACACTGACAAATGCACTGACACTCTCTCACTCTCTCAAACCCACCCACACAAACACACTGAGAGAAAGAGGATTTCTCAGGTAAAGCATTAAAAAAAAGCTGGATATATAGAATTTGTATTATGACAAATTGACAGAAAGAAAAATGGATGAAATGACTATGACTATGTGCCGACTTTACCTCAGGGGGTCTACATGAATAACACCTGCTCTGAATGGATGATTCATTGGTGCAATGTAATTAAGACTCCTTCAATAAGTGAATACTCAAAAAGGTCCCGTTTTTGTATTTCACTTGTTAAATCTCGTCTTTATTTAGCTAAATAGGTCCACACGAAATGAGTTCATGTTGTGCCATTCCACTGAAAATGCAGAGAAATCATACAATAGACATCAGTGGGCCTTGGCGCAGTACTCTCGAGCCAGACTCTTTTAAGTGGGAGCGTTTGAAGGTCTCTCCCTGTGGAGTTTCCACTGGGCTCCGATGTGTTTTGCATCTTTATCAATTTTTCCTGCTCTCACTCTCCCTGTCTCTCCTCCACCACCCCTCTCTCTTCCACTCGTTCACCCTCCTCCTCCCTCCCTCTCTCACACACTCTCACAGGGTCTCACTCTCCCCATGTCAAATGGATCACACTGCTGCCAGTGAGAGGTGTTTAGACAATCAGGGAAGAACCTCGGCCGACCACTCCATCATACAAAATCATCCATCCTTCTATCCTTCTATCCTTCCATCCTTCTATCTATCCTTCTATCCTTCTATCTATCCTTCTATCTATCTATCTATCTATCCTTCTATCTTTCTATCCTTCTATCTATCTATCTATCTATCCTTCTATCTATCTATCCTTCTATCCTTCCATCCTTCTATCCTTCTATCCTTCTATCTATCTATCCTTCTATCCTTCTATCTATCTATCTATCTATCTATCTATCCTTCTATCTATCTATCCTTCTATCCTTCCATCCTTCTATCCTTCTATCCTTCTATCTATCTATCCTTCTATCCTTCTATCCTTCTATCCTTCCATCCTTCTATCCTTCTATCATTCCATCCTTCTATCCTTCTATCTATCTATCTATCTATCCTTCTATCTATCTATCCTTCTATCCTTCTATCCTTCCATCCTTCTATCCTTCTATCTATCTATCTATCTATATATCTATCTATCTATCTATCCTTCTATCCTTCTATCTATCTATCTATCTATCCTTCTATCTATCTATCCTTCTATCCTTCTATCCTTCTATCTATCTATCCTTCTATCTATCTATCTATCTATCTATCTATCTATCTATCCTTCTATCTATCTATCTATCCTTCTATCTATCCTTCTATCTATCCATCTATCTATCTATCCTTCTATCTATCCATCCTTCTATCCTTCTATCTATCCTTCTATCTATCCATCCTTCTATCCTTCTATCTATCCATCCTTCTATCCTTCTATCTATCTATCTATCCTTCTATCCTTCTATCTATCCATCCTTCTATCTATCCATCCTTCTATCCTTCTATCTATCTATCTATCCTTCTATCCTTCTATCTATCCATCCTTCTATCCTTCTATCTATCCATCCTTCTATCTATCTATCTATCTATCTATCTATCTATCCTTCTATCTATCTATCTATCCTTCTATCTATCTATCTATCTATCTATCTATCTATCCATCCTTCTATCTATCTATCTATCTATCGATCTATCTATCCTTCTATCCTTCTATCTATCCATCCTTCTATCTATCCATCCTTCTATCCTTCTATCTATCCATCCTTCTATCCTTCTATCTATCTATCTATCCTTCTATCCTTCTATCTATCCATCCTTCTATCCTTCTATCTATCCATCCTTCTATCTATCTATCTATCTATCTATCTATCCTTCTATCTATCTATCTATCCTTCTATCTATCTATCTATCTATCTATCTATCTATCTATCTATCTATCTATCCATCCTTCTATCTATCTATCTATCTATCTATCTATCTATCTATCTATCTATCTATCCATCCTTCTATCTATCTATCTATCCTTCTATCTATCTATCTATCTATCTATCCATCCTTCTATCTATCTATCTATCTATCTATCTATCTATCTATCTATCTATCTATCTATCTATCTACGTCTTCATGTAGTTATGATGGTGTGGTGATTGCTCTAATTACTGACTATCTCAGAAGTGGTGGTGACTGAGGTATGAAGTGGCAAGCTGCAGGACAGCTCATTACATCAGTAATGACTTGCCACTAGACTGCAGACATGGCAGAGTGAAATTGAATGCAGGCCTTGCATAACTGTAACCAAAGATCAAATCAGTGAGACAAAAATGGTCTGGTAACTATAGCAATCAACATCCTGTGATGGTGAAATCAGTGTGGCATATGATTATCAAAACTAAACCATAGATCAGTCATTTCGTTTATCTCCATATGCTTGCTTGAGTGGCAACTAATGTCCCACATTTTGTGTCTGTGTCTTCTATGTTTCTATGACCTCAAAGTTATCCATGGCCATTACATTACTTTTTAAATCACTTTGGGTACTCAATTAATTAGGAAGGTCTTGTTGCCTAAACCTTACAGAACCAGGAAGGTCATAATTGCCTAAACCTTACAGAAATAGTATCACATTAGAAATCCAAACCATCTAACTTTCACAGGCAGACTACTAAACATTGAATATACAGTTTGAATGAATGTAGCCTGGCATCACAGAGTCATTATCTGAACAAGACCCATTCTCTCAGTCCTCTCACATACCAGACATGTTTAAACCCATGTAGGAGCTGGAGTTGGAGAAAGGACGAGAACCCCAGTTGAACCAACTCCGTGCGAGCGAGGGGTGCTAGTAAATACCTCTGGAGACTCCCCCAAATCGACTGATAATCAGACTTCTTCCAACTCATTGAGGCCTTGGGTAGTTAGCTATTGATCTGTTCATGATGTCGTCTGAATGGTCTCATTGTAAGAGATATTTACCAAGCTACTCTCTGGTGAATACATGGCTGTTTTTCGCCTTATTTGAGATCTCATTCCGCCCTCTCCTATATTTTCACTGCATAGTGTTTAGCTAATTGGGGCACAGGCTTGTACTAAAAGAGTCCGTCTTGCAAGCAGGTCATCGGGGCTTAGATATTTAGCTCTCATCATTATAGAGTATTTACCATGGTAACAGGTGGAACAATATTGCATCTGATGTTCCTGTTCACAAAGCATCCTTCATTACACTACATGCTCACTGTTGGCACAAAATGCATTCAGCTGGCATGACATCAACAATGTTTATTTTAGGAAAAGCTTCCTGAAGAGCTCAAATGACTCAAATGAAGGCATTTGCTACAGCACACAAACTGTTATATTTACTTCTGGCCTGTATTTCAGACTCACCCACCCATACACAAATGCACACACACACACACACACACACACACACACACACACACACACTGCTACAATATCTCAGGAAGTAAACAAACAAACAAACACACAAACGAATACTGTAAGTGATTAAATGGAAAAGAATGAAAGGATGAAGGAACATTTTTATTTGAGTCATACTGATGACCGATTGCTGCTGCAGACCAATTTTCCATAAATTAACTTTAAGAATGCCGAGCATGAACAGGATAGACATCTTTCAAAGATCTCTCTTTTCTCTTTTTTTGTCTTTCTTCCTTTCTTTTGGAAGCTCTCTATTTTATCTTTTCTGTCTCTCTCTCTCTCATTCTCTCTCTTCATCAGCCCCCAACACACACACACACACACACACACACACACACACACGTACAATCAAATTATGCTTCATTCAGCTTTGTGCATGTTGTCCTCAAATAACACTTGAGAGATTCCAATAGAATGTTAAAAGAAGAATGTGAAATTAGAAACACTCTGTGCTAATTGTTATTTTAACAGACCTAAGGGCTGTGGTTTCTCTATAAACCACCAATAAGCAAGTGTGTATACATTTGGTGTGCTCCTGCTATAGTGAGCTACAATTGCATTGCAACAAGAACAATATGCATCAGTTGTGTTACTTAGCGGATTACTATGTTCATAATTAATCTCCAAAATGAAATTCAGGCATCAGGTTCTCTCTTTTTTTCAATTCTTTTATTATCATCTTGGGCCAGCCAGGCGTCTCCACTCGTCTGCGGTCAAGCCTCTGACAGGGCAATCTTGCGTCTGGGATCAATTCCCAGTGAGGAGATCAGTGTGAAGTGATTATCATCCTAACACCAGCACTGGCTATGGTGAGGTTGGGGGGCGGGGGGGGGGGATTAACACGATTACTGTCAGTAGGAATGGGGAGGTGGGGGGCATCTTCTCATTCAGAGCACATTGGCCAGGGTGGGAGCCACCTGGTCTTCTACCCCCACAGCCGCCACCCCTTCGCAGGGAGATGTATTTTTAGACACAAGTTAGTGGAGGTGATGGTGTCACTGAGGTGCTGTATGGCAGGTATTGATTAGGCTAAAGAACTAGCGAGACAGGCAAGGCCCAGGTGATCCACGCTAACGAGGCCTGGGAGAGCAAGAGGGGGAGAGAGAGAAATAGAGAGAGAGGGGGAGAGAAAGTGAGAAAGATAGAGGGGGGGAGGGCTTGGGGGTGGAGGGCAAGCCATGACTGGCAGCTGGTTATTGACCTTTTCTCCTGCATTGCCCACACACACACACACACACACACACACACACACACACACACACACACACACACACACAACACCACTGTGTAGGCCTACAGTACAGTATGTCTTCATGTAGTACCCCCACCCCCTTCACAAACACACACACACACACAAACACACACACACACACACACACACACACACACACACACAAACACACACACACACACACACACACAGACTACACACATGCATAAAACAGTGACCTACATATGAACAGACTCTCTGGGGGATAAGTGCTGTGGAGTTCTCCAACAATAACATACTTTAGCATGAATCATCTTCCTCTAAACTGCCCACAAGCCCTCCCCTCTAAACTGCCCTCTAAACTGCCCACAAGCCCTCCCATCGCAGACTGGGCCCTTGCAAAGCTGGGCCACTCCAGACTGATCAATCAGGTTGAATGAAGAGGAATGGGGGGTCCTAACGTCCACAACAGATTTAAGGATCTGGACAGAATCTTAAACAAACTACCATGAGTGAGTGGACAATCTGGAGGTGATCCAGAGGTGAAATTCCTAAGCTTGATTATGGACTACAAGCAGGGGCGCTGGCAAGCAGACATTCTTCATGGCTTTCCCACCAACTGTGTGTCATGTTTGTATAAGAATATTTTTAATGATTCTTTTTTTGCAGAGCTTGCTCTACTATTTAAATGGTCAAGTCCAGAACGATTCGTCAAGCTTCCAGAGAGAAATACCAGTGTTAGCGAAGCCAATATCAACAAAGGCCAAATATATTTCACCGCATTTTTTACTTGAAGTTTGTGGGAAAAGAAGCAGTGCTGTCTGTGGCTCTTCCGAATATATATTTCCCAGGGAAAATGAATCTGTGGAAGGTCACTCTCCAATCAAGATTCCCATGGCATCCCAGCAAGCCTTCCTCATCTCTGGGAAATAGAGAGAGCCATCAGCTGGTGCAGAAGTGAGGCTCATTGATATAGATGAACCTCCATTAAGCCTGGGAAATGGGTGACATTTTACATTAAAATGGTCTCTCTGAATCCCTATCTCCCCGCCCCATACATTTGCACTCTCAATAGCGTTCCACATTTTGTTTTTGATAGAAAAACTGATGAAAAAAAGACTTTTCTGATGCCCATATGCAGAATTTGTTCTGCAATGAGAGAAAGAAAGGCAAAGAGAGCGAGGGAGAAAAATAAATAAAATAGAAAAACGGACAGATGTTTAGAATTTTCTTTACAATAAATTATAGCTTCCTATGCTCTGATGTAATGAAAGAATGCTCTCTCTGAATTTCAAACAGGGATTCTTCTTGGGGAAAGGCTGTCAAAAAGGAATCATGCAAAGATGAAGAACATGCCGTGTGATTCCCCTTCTGGATGGATGGAGGGGGAAGCGTAGGGCTGAGAAACTGAAAATGTGTTTTTAATTGAGGAGTGCGTATCTCCGTGCGGACACTTCGCCCATTCATCTTCATTGGGAGAGCGAGGCTGACATCGCCGAAGCCTTTTGACAGCTCGCATTCGGGCCTGGTGCTGGATTTGTAACTTCTGAGCCCGAGTTTCCTGTATCGTTGCCTCTCGTGTTTCAAACCCACTACACGGCCCACTGACCATAATGAGGACATCTGGAAACGAGAGGTCATCGCTTAGCCACATCCATATATGGAAGAAGGGGCTTTTAAGCCAGATGGGAGTTTCTGAGGGGATTGGGTGGCTGTGAATCAGAAGATGGTGTGGCTTAAGGTGGAAGTACTGTAGCTCTTCCTCAATAGGGAGAGACATCTGCTTTCTCTACTCAGATAGTAAATCCAAGGCTCTCCACTCTTAACTTAATCCCTCCTCTCTGTCCTCCCCTGAGGGGAATATGTCCTGATCAGGCAGAGGCGAGTTGTGGCGGTCATGGTCACAGTGTGCAATTACATCCTTTTGATTCTTTTTTGTTCTGAAGAAAATATAGGAAGGACGTTATGCTGTAAACACTGTGGACTCCTCTGAGGCCATATAGTGTTGGAACGTCTTTGTTTTGCGTGGCGGAGCATTACTGCAGGGCCTGGGGTGTTGTATGGTACTGCTGATGTGAGATCTAAATTAGCCAACCAGTTTTCTTTGAGGTCTTGCGCTTCCTTCTGCCTACTGAAGGTGGTTGCATCGATGTTGTCATGGGCTGTTATGATACAACACAGAGAGAAAGAGAGAGAGAGAGAGAGAGAGAGAGAGAGAGAGAGAGAGAGAGAGAGAGAGAGAGAGAGGGCAGGAGGGAGGAATGAGCTCCATACACACAAGTGATAATAAGGACTTGTGTTATCGATTCCCTCCAGAGGGACACAGAGAGAGCTGTTTTCGCTCCCCAGCCTAGCTGTGTGACGTGCTATGTGTTCCCAGCTCAACAAATGAGACCGTCACATCATCAGAGCCATGACACCCAATTATTCAGATGTCAGCCACAAAAGATTACACTGGATTGTTAATTAGCTCTGATCAAGTCTATCCCTTTCTGCCATGCATGAGCATGTTGTTTTGCTTTTGAAGATAGTCCTCCTCACTGCAACCTGACTGAACATCACTTATGCTATTTATAAGAGGTTGATACAAATTAATACATACTTTCTAACTTACATACATCTTTACTTAATGAAAACCATATTACTATTATGACCAGATAGTGGTACACATGTACTGAGCTAAGATAATTAGAGTATGCAGTAAGTCGTTGTCTGCCATATTATGGTCTTTGGAAATAATCACCCTAAAGGTCTTTCCCTATCCAGCTACCCACTGTGAATTATCTTAGTATGCAAATTTCCCTCTGGATGAACAAAATAAAGTATCTATCTATCTATCTATCTGAATTTGTTTACGCACACAATACACACACAATCAATTACTGGCTGATCATTGTACAAAAATGATCATTTTGCTTGTAACAATAGGAATATTTATCCAGCTGTTGTATAGACTCTGTTGCAGTACACACACACACACACACACACACACACACACATACACACACACACACACAGTCTGTGAGTGTATAGAGTCCCGAAGCCATGACGTGGCGTTGCCAAGGCAGCAAATTCACTGGATCTAAACAAATCAATCTACCATTAGAAATCACCATAGCGGTGGCTTTCTTAATCTATTTTAATAATTTTACAACGTTTCTAAGACGTTAGTATTTTTTTTAACACTGTAGGAATCACATACTACAACATATATTCATACCAACACGATCAAATTTGTGACTACAGAGTTTTATTTTAGCATGGGTTTCCTCCATAAAAGAGACCTGCATGTAACTTCACAGCATGCGGTTAAATTCACGGACGTGTTTTGGCTTTATTTTTTTGGCAAAAAACGTCGCTCTTAACAGCCGCCAGTCTTTGAGAAGACGTGAAATATCCACTGGAATTTTCTTTCTTTCTATTACACCTGCCATGGAATCCGTGTTATGTGGCTAAGCTGCTGCCTAGCAGGTAAAACACCTTTAAATGGATATATTTATTTTTATTAGCTAGAAATGATGCCACATGTCTACATTCAATGCTATTTATGCCACTTCGAAAGTGTGTTTAGATCCAGTGATTCTACCGTCATGGAAACGCTACGTCACACTTCGGGACTCTATAGAGTCTGCCTGGCTCTTTGAGCTCGTCTTTCACTCCAGGATTCTTTAGAGAATGATTATGTCACCCTGTCACTGGGCCGAGGAGACCTGACTCCAGAAGCCTTGAGAGAGGCTGGGGGTGGGAGCAGGTGAATGTGCTGGGGGTGGGAGCAGGTGAATGTGCTATCGAGCTGCTCCTGCAGCACCCCACCCCACCCCACCCCATATTACCCCACTCCACATTTCACCCCACTCCACCCCACCCCACCCCACATTTCACCACACCCCACCCCACCCCACTCCATATTACACCACTCCACATTTCACCCCACCCCACCCCACCCCACTCCACTCCATATTACACCACACCACATTTCACCACGGCACAGCCACACCACAGCATACAGTACCATAGCACCGCATCAATCCCTGGAAAACACTGACGGAGCGGATGAGATGCTCTTCATCTCCGTCTGCAGGTGGAGCTGAAGGAGTTCCTGTTATGACCCTCAGGGCTGGATGGAGATGAATTAGTAGATTACATTGTCAAGGGTCTTATCTATTTACTGGTCGATCGAAAGAAACCCAGCTGCACCTGTGTGAGTGAATGTGTGTGTGTGTGTGTGTGTGTGAGTGAATGTGTGTGTGTGTGTGTGTGTGTTTTGTGTGTGTGTGTGTGTCAAAGGTACAACACATTCTACTGGCTGCAGATGCTTTTAAAAAATATCCCTCATGGTTGTGGCTTGACAAGGTTATTGGTCTTGAGGATTTCAGACAAAAGTGACAGCAAGGAAATTGAAAAGACTGACTGACCTATTTTTGACATCAGAAGGGAGTGAAAAGGAGAGATAGAAAGAAGGAGAGAAGCTGGCAAAATAGCACAAACAGAAGATTCATCACTTTGACTCTAAAAGTTCTCCAAAAGGGGACATGTCTCTCTGCATCTCGTTATTCAGACATTAACATCCCTTCACTTGAAATGCAGCCATGTATTTCTGAGCAGAAGACTGAAAGCCAATCAGGTCATCAGGCTGGCTGGCTATGTTAGAGGCGAGGCACAGTAGTCTTGTTCTTGTATAGGATGAAGTCAACACATTTACCATTAATGATATATCTACAAATGGCTCAAATGGTCAAAGTAGCCTTAATGATCACAAAATGCATGTATGTAGGCTATGAGTTTCTTAAAGCTGTGCTGTGCTGTGCTGTGCTGTAAATGGTTCAAAACATGATTTTATAACAGGCCATATAAAAAAGGTACACAGGTAGTCAGGCGAGGCACAGTAACGTCAGAACGAGCAGAACCAGGAATGCTTATTAAAAATACCATCCACGCTATGTCAGAATCAGAGAAGTTAACCACTGCAGTGGCAACCTAGTCCGGTTCTAAAGCTGTCAAGTTTAATTTGATAGATAGATGCCAAGTGCCTCCAAACTGAACTAGAATAAGTAGAACGTTCAATCTGTAAAAGATAGCAGAAGTGTAAGCTCCACCTTCAGAGCCTTTACTCGAAAGGTGGAAAATATAATGTGATTTTCTAAATTTGTTTTGATTTTAAAGCATACTTTCTTATAAAGTAGAAAAACTGGTGTTTTGAAGATGCAGCTCTCAGCTTCAGCACCTTCCAGCTGTGGTAGCTCTGGGAGGAGACATTTGGTGCATCATGATTGAGAACAATCAACTGTTGCTAAAGGGGCACTTGCAATTTCACCCCTATTATAATGTCTGCCTTATTTTTGTATCTGAAAATAAAGTCCAACTAGAATAACTAGAATGCTTCCTAAACAAACTGCAGTATGTAGTGATGCCATCATTGTTCTAGTGCGTTAAAGCCTATCTATTTTGTAAACACATCTCTCAAAGTCAACACCAAAAATAAAACCTTACCAATTTGAAATGGACTTTTGTCTAGAATTAGCCTGATGACAGAACTCAATTCTAGTAAGCATATGAGACTGGAACTAAAGCATTGGAATGTGTATTCAACCAATACAGGTGGAAAAATGCCTCTGCACACAATTGGATAGACCTAACTAATCAGAGCAAGGAAATAGCTGTCAAAACATCCTTCTTCTTAACAAATGCCTTTATCACTGTTTATCACTGTCAAGTTATTGCCTCAATATCTTACAGACGTGATAGCGACATCTGAACCTTTAGCTTCTTTAGCAACAAGCTTTTTGCTGTTAACAAAATCAACCGAAGTGCGCTCAGGTCATGTAAATAAATCAACCGAAGTGCGCTCAGGTCATGTAAATAAACACCATTGCTCATCTGTCCATCACGCCCGCCCGGATGATTTGATCGCTCGGCTGAATCTCACACGGGCATAGAGGCTTGTCAACGGAGCAAAGCCAGACTGAATTTCCCAACCTCAAATTTTGTAGGCGGGATTATGGGGCGCCAAATGTAACATGCCTTATTTCGTGGACAGAATTACTTTTGTGTGACGAAATACATATATTCATTACGAAACCATGTTACATCGTAACGCCTTTTGTCCACGGAATGCACAAATTGGTTTGCATTGTGTCCAGGAAACACTAAGAGAGCACATCATTTCGTGGACGAAATTGACTGGTGGCCTTTTCCTTTCGTGGACATAATGCTGAATGCACTATTCACTGTCGTAGACAAAATAAACTCTTTTTTTTTTGGTCAAAGTAATTCTGTCTACGAAAATACGGAATGCACCTACACACATCATTCTGTGAATCCCATTTCAATTTTGTCCACGAAAGTATTGTGTTGTGTTACAGAAGGCATTCCGTCCACGCAATAGTAACTTAATAACTTACGAAATGCATTCAGTGACATATGCTTTCATTCTGTGGATGAAATGCATAATAGAATCACGTACAATACATTTCGTGAGTCAGCAGTTTACGAAATTAATTATGTGTCACGATAATTTCATTACGTGGACAAAATGCATAACAGAATCACGAAATCAGTTTTGTGACCTGCTACAATACATTTCGTGGTAACACTTTATTTTAAGGTTCCCATGTTAGCCACCAATACATACCTAATTAATACCTGTATTAGTGACTTGTAAGGCATGTGTTAGGCAACATTAACCATTTGTTAGGTGTGTATTCACAAATTTCTTGTTCATGACGAATTAGGCCTTTATTATTGATAGAATCTTAATAATGACCTTGTAAGCCTTGATCTCTACATACTAATTAGTAGTAAGTGCCAAAATAGAATATGCATAACCTACTTGTATACTGTCTGAATAAATCCCAAATAGTTGTAGAATAAGCAAGTGTATGGTTCAACCTCATTGCTGCATTTCACTGCCCAGGTTGCTGTGTGAAATAGCACTTTATAACTGGGAGATTGGCTGGAAGTACATACTACAGAGGTATTACTGATGATAATGTGCTTGCTACCAAGGAACCAGTTTCCACTTTAGAATGGGAGCCAATCTCCCAGTTATAAAGTGCTATTTCACACAGCAACCTGGGCAGTGAAATGCAGCAATGAGGTTGAGCCATACACTTGCTTATTCTACAACTGTTCTCCTACTATTTGGGATTTATTCAGACAGTATACAAGTAGGTTATGCATATTCTATTTTGGTACTTACTACTAATTAGTATGTAGAGATCAAGGCTTACAAGGTCATTATTAAGATTATATCAATAATAAAGGCCTAATTCATCATGAACAAGAAATTTGTGAATACACACCTAACAAATGGTTAATGTTGCCTAACACATGCCTTACAAGTCACTAATACAGGTATTAATTAGGTATGTATTGGTGGCTAACATGTGAACCTTAAAATAAAGTGTTACCCATTTCGTGAGTCAGCAGTTTACGGAATGAATTATGTGTCAGGATAATTTTATTACGTGGACGAAATGCATAAGAGAATCACAAAATCAGTTTTGTGACCTGCTACAATGCATTTCGTGAGTCAGCAGTTTACGAAATGAATTATGTGTCAGGATAATTTTATTACGTGGACGAAATGCATAAGAGAATCACAAAATCAGTTTTGTGACCTGCTACAATGCATTTTGTGAGTCAGCAGTTTACGAAATGAATTATGTGTCAGGATAATTTTGTTACGTGGACTAAATGCATGATAACAGAATCACGAAATCAGCTTTGTGACCTGCTACAATTAATTTCGTGAGTCAGCAGTTTACAGAATGAATTATGTGTCATGATAATTTTATTACGTGGACGAAATGCATAAGAGAATCACGAAACGTTTTGTAACCTGCTAAAATACATTTCGCCAGTGGGTCCCATTTAAAAGTGGCACGCGCCTCCAGTTATTCACAGCTGCGTGAAATGTATTGCAACTTTTCGCTACGAGGTGGTAGCTTAAGTCCGCTGTAGCAATGCCGGTAAAAGGGGCAGCTGGCTGCATTCAGAGGCTTTGCAACGGTGATTGGCAATCCGCGAACCGGTGCCAGGCCGTGCTGGACCTAGCCTAGGTCCGCGAGAAGCAATTATCTATAGAGGCATAACATTAGCCTAGGTGGTAGTAGTGGTATGCTGTAAGTGCTCATTCAAAGTCTATGCGTGTCTGTGCAAGTGAAACTGACAAACTCGTGGGTAGGCTAAGCAATTTAAAACAATCAAGAAGTGGATTCCTGTAATGTTCATGAAAACAGTATAGCGATCGGATAGCCTAATAAATCGCGACTTGTAGGCCTTACAGTAGGCCTAGTTTATATCGTCTCGCTGGAGTGCGCGCATAATAGGCCTAATCGCTATGCCTACTTGCCCGTCCAAATAGAGGGCTTTCCTTTGTTTCACGGAGCTCTGACTAACGGGAGGCGCGATTGAAGTGGCCACTTCTAAATGGTAGCCTAGGCTACCTACTGGCTAATTCATTCCGCAAACTGCTGACTCACGAAATGTATTTTAGCAGGTCACAAAACTGATTTTGTGATTCTGTTATGCATTTCGTCCACGTAATGGAATTATCATGACACATAATTCATTCCGTAAACTGCTGATTCACGAAATGTATTGCAGCAGGTCACAAAACTGATTTCGTGATTCTGTTATGCATTTCATCCACGTAATGAAAGCATATGTCACTGAATGCCTTTCGTAAGTTATTAAGTTACTATTGCGTGGACGGAATGCCTTCTGTAACACAACACAATACTTTCGTGGATGAAATTGAAATGGGATTCACAGAATGATGCGTGTAGGTGCATTCCGTATTTTCGTAGACAGAATTACTTTTGACCAAAAAAAGAGTTTATTTCGTCTACGACAGTGAATAGTGCATTCAGCATTATGTCCACGAAAGGAAAAGGCCATCAGTCAATTTCGTCCACGAAATGATGTGCTCTCTTAGTGTTTCGTGGACACAATGCAAACCAATTTGTGCATTCCGTGGACAAAAGGCGTTACGATGTAACATGGTTTCGTAATGAATATATGTATTTTGTCACACAAAAGTCATGCTGTCCATGAAATAAGGCATGTTACATTCGGCGCCCCATACAGGATTACATTCGGGCTGGTTTCCAGAGCATGCATAGTCTTGTGAGCTTCTGGTGGTAGTGAGCTTGCTAATTCATCAAGGCAAGACTGAAACATGAATGTTTTTGAAAAATAAAAATGGGGGATGGCATTGAGCATTCATTCCATGCTCAGAGATGGGTTAAGGAGCTCTATCTACCTCAGTGGTTCTGAAATGTTTTTGTAGTAAGGCACACCATTTATGAAAATAAGCCTTTCTAAGGCAGACATTTATACAATATGGTTATAGCCCTGTAAATCATAGAGCTAAGATTTCCAATATGCACCTACGCTTAACACACTTGTTTTGCAAGTTTCCCTTCTCTGATATTGATGAATTTGGTAAATGTGTAATATGGGCTAACAATACAAAGTCTGATTGTGTTTTCCAATATTCAGACAGAATGATCTCTCTCCATCTGAGACTGCGTTAAAACAACATTTAGCCCCCAGAATAGTATCTTGTTCTTGGGGGAGAAACCTTGCATCTGCACTTTACAGTAAAGTAGACATAGAATGGAAGGCTGTTTTTACCTTGGCTTTGTTATATATGGAGAGTGCAAATCTTGGACTTTGAAATGACCACTTAAAAACAGGTGAATCTGACCAAAGACAGATTGTGACCCAACCCTTGCTTCTGGTCACTGCCCCCTCCACACATGGCACTGCCACTTCGAGTTGGAGATTCAGAGATAACTTTCTGGAGCCTATTGTGAACGGTCTCGGCCGCAAGGCAGCCAATCAGTATAAAGCTCACTTAATTCATGTGGGTGTCAGATAAGCATGAAAGGGCGCTAGATATATGCTAGAATGGACCATTTTATTCCCAAATGGCTTCGTAAAATAGTATCTAAACATGTGTTAGACAAGTTGCATACTGTACATTCTGTTAACATGCGAGAACATGGTAAAATAATCCATTCATCCAGTCTATGTCATCTTTAAAACTCATTCTGTCGTCATTGGAAACAAGTTTGAAAACCAATACTGTACTAACACACTCTGCGAGAATCTGCAATAAAGTAGTTGCTCTCTTACCCACAATCCACTGGGGGAGCTGTCTCTGGTTACATCCCACTACATCATCAAAGGGCCATGACTGGCATTTGCTCAGTGACAATAAAGGCCTGTGTTATCTAAAGGCTCTTTGTTGCCGTCATCTGTCACAGATACAGAGGGTACGCGCTCTGAATGGGAATATGACTATGTGGTGAGGAGGCCCTCCATGATACTAGTGATGTGATTAAAGAGTTAAAAAGTCTCTAGATGACAAAATGCCACCAACAGTTAGTGAGCTCCGCAGGCACCGAGACACGGAGAGGGCGTGGCGTCATGAGGAGTTTAAAAAGCTGAGTTTTTCAGTTTTGTACAAAAGAAGGGGGCTAAAGACAGAGAAAGCAAAAGAGAGAGGAGAAGGGGGCTAAAGACAGAGAAAGCAAAAGAGAGAGGAGAAGGGGGAGGCTCCCACAAGCCACATAGGGGCCCTAGCATAACCCTGAAAACTGTTTGGGCCTCCGGTGCCAGACTCTCTGAAACCCAAATCTGCAATGCCAGGCAGTCCCCCCCCCCCCCCAACAGCCACAGTGCCTCCCTTCCAAGCCCAGGCTGAAGCCTGCTTCGCCACGTATTTGTTATTTCTGGAAACTACCCTTGGTGGAAAATTGGCCTCCTCTTTATTTTCGTTGTAGCAGCTGAGCAATTTAAGTAGACTCGGGAGATACAATTTAGGCCAGCAAAGGGCCAGTCTGCAGATGTAGGCCTACAGTGGCCTCACAAAGCCCTGGTACCCTGTTGATTGATTCCACCCCACCCTCTCTTGTGCGCTCCCTCACTTCACTTTCTCCCCCTTCTCACTCTTGTCTTTGACGCAGCACAGATCCTGCTGAAGCAAACACCTCAGTGAGATCAGATTGTTTCAACTCAGTCACGATTGCTGAATAATTCTGTTATAGCCCCCTCCCCCACAGGCTTGAGCCAAAGTTGTAAACATGTTTAAAATCTTTTAATCTGTATTTATTTATATATTTAATTGTATTTACAGTTAGTTAAGTGAAAGTGGATAAAACTGGGGAATTGTCAGAAAAACACATTCTCACTGCCACTGTGTTTGAATAGTATTGAAGCAATTTAATCTCTGGCTTCTTCTAGATTCACTTCATGTATCATACCAGCACATTTCTATTTAAAGCAAAACTATGATGATTCAGAAAAAGAATATATAAAAAATGCAACAATTGTCTCATTAGAGACAACCTGACCATCCTCTCGCAATACTATACAGGGACCAGGGAACTTTGTGCGCACTCCAGCGAGACGATATAAACTAGGCCTTTCTATAAAGTTCCTGCTACAGTTTAAATTCCTGTTTAAATGGGCATTTAGAGCCTATTTTCTGTGTGAGTGAAAGGTCTTCAGACAGCTGTGACAATGAGTTGAATGCCCAAAGATTATAGGAAAATTACTCAGTGGCACCCAAATCCCATTAAAATGAGCCAAAGAGCACATGAATAATTTAAACTCCATTACTAGATCACATTCGGAGCAATTACTGAGCATTAAGTGACACCTTCATATTTGATCTGAGGAGAAGATATAAAAGAAGTGTTTTCATAAGGAGCTTATGGCCCGACCTAGACAGTGTTATTATGTATCAAGCGTATGGGATATGGAGTACTTAGTCTAAAGAAGCTGGACCTAGACAGTGTTATTATGTATCAAGCATGGGATATGGAGTACTTAGTCTAAAGAAGCTGATTCAGGATATAAGATGTCAAATGGACAGCCACGGACACAGTCATAGTTTGTGGGGGCATAATGTACTTCCATTTAAACGGGACACATTTTTCACAATTATTTTCCACACAACACAGAATAAGGGATCAGTACTCCCAATTACACTTTGTGTTCGTGTTGTTGTTTACCCTTTGTGTTCGTGTTGTTGTTTACCCTTTGTGTTCGTGTTGTTGTTTGGGATGTAAGCATCCAGTGCATAACATTAATACCATATTACCTCAGGTTGCTTATAAGATACCTAAAGACCAATTAAGATTCTAAATGTAATCAAGTCAAGTCAAGTTTATTTCTGCAGCACATTTCATACACAGGCGTAATTCAATTTGCTTTACATAAACAAAAGCAAAAAGCAATAGTAAATAAAAACATAAAAGGGCAATAGTTAAATAATAGTTTTAGAAAATAATACAATTAAAAAGAAAACATAAACATATTTTTGTGAAACATGATTTGTTCAGGGCATGGCTTGTTGTAGAACCTCTCGCCTTCCACAACAAACTCATAAAGAACATTTCAATCTGAGTGTCCACTGTGAACTAGGTAGCTTTATTTCTGTCTTCCTCTCTCCTCTCAGGACTTGCTGTGTTCATCTCCCACTCTCCTCCCAAAGGTCCAGTTAGGAGCCATGTGTTGGAGCCCTGACCCTTAGGGTGGTGTGTGGTTGAACCGTAGTGTGCTGGGGGCTGCTGGTCAGTGATTAGTGGTCACTCTCTGCCCTAGGACTGAGCACCATGACCGGGGAGAGATGAAGACGCATCGACTTTAGATCAACTGCCGAAGGTCAACAAGAAAAACACGGAAAAAGTCAAACACTTATCTTCTTGCAGCTTCGCTCTCTCTCTCCTTCTCTTACTCACTCTGTCTCTCTTCCTCCCTCTCTCTCTCCTTCTCTTCCTCCCTCTCTTTCTCTCTCCTCTTCCTCCCTCTCTCTCCTTCTCTTCCTCCTTCTCTTCCTCCCTCTCTTTCTCTCTCCTTCTCTTCCTCCCTCTCTTTCTCTCTCCTTCTCTTACTCACTCTGTCTTTCTTCCTCCCTCTCTCTCACTCTGTCTCTCTTCCTCCCTCTCTCTCTCCTTCTCTTCCTCCCTCTCTTTCTCTCTCTTTCTCTTCCTCCCTCTCTCTCACTCTGTCTTTCTTCCTCCCTCTCTTTCTCTCTCTTTCTCTTCCTCCCTCTCTCTCACTCTGTCTATCTCTCTCCACAGTATACCTCTACCGATGTGCCCATCACCTAACACAAAACCCCCTTTTGTTCTCTCTCTCTCTCTCTCTCTCTCTCTCTCTCTCTCTCTCTCTCTCTCTCTCTCTCTCTCTCTCCTTCCCTGTTTCTTCTCTCAATCGTTCTCCATACTTGTTTACAGCATCCTGAAGGTCAGCTGATCTGTGCTTTTGCCCTCAGCAACCTTGACTGTGATGATGCCATGCGTGGATAGGAGGTGAAGTTGATGAGGGGAAGAAATGTGTATGTGTGTGTGTGTTGGGTGTGTGGGTGTGTGTATGGGTGTGTGCGTGTGTGTATGTGTGTGTCTGTGTGTGTGTTGGGTGTGTGTGTGTGTGTGTGGGTGTATGGGTGTGGGTGTGTGCATGTGTGTGTGGGTGTGTGTGTGTGGGTGTGTGCGTGTGGGTGTGTGCGTGTGTGGGTGTGTGCGTGTGGGTGTGTGTGTGTGTGTGTGTGTGTGCATGTTTGTTTGTTCGTTCAGTTGCTGCTGAAACCACGGTCAGTGTCTACATGACCTCAGCTTGCAGGCTGCAGATGAGATGAGATGACCAATCTGTCCTGCATAATAACATGGCTGCCGCAATCTACATGCTGCCGCAATACACATGCTGCGCATCAATCCACACAAGCCTGAGGGGAAATACACTCAGTATTTCTTCTCTCCGGGTGATAAACTCCACTAAATGACCAGATCATTGACCCAGGAGACTGAATGAGATAATGGTGTTCCAATATACATCATGCAGATGATTGACTCAATCACTATACTGTAGGTCTTATTGGGCGACTGGGGGTGTGAAATCATTGTGATGTCACTGATGTGGTTTCAGGCTGCTGTAATGATGTCACTCTCTCTGCGATATTTTTAAATATGCTGACATGGGTCTCGTTGTCATGTTGCAGCTCTGGGGCAGAATTATCATGCTGTCAGCTCTCAGTTCAGATATTTGAATGTCGCAAGCTATTGCTGCTGGTGTTCGACTGCTTCAGACCTGAGGGCACAGCAGCCACTGCAGCGTGTACATGGACGTATAATGACCTTAGCTCATTCTGTGTGTCATGCAGGGCTGTGATATCACAGTATAATGACAGTAGCTCATTCTGTAAGTCATGCAGGGCTGTGATATCACAGTATAATGACCGTAGCTCATTCTGTAAGTCATGCAGGGCTGTGATATCACAGTATAATGACAGTAGCTCATTCTGTAAGTCATGCAGGGCTGTGATATCACAGTATAATGACAGTAGCTCATTCTGTAAGTCATGCAGGGCTGTGATATCACAGTATAATGACAGTAGCTCATTCTGTGTGTCATGCAGGGCTGTGATATCACAGTATAATGACCGTAGCTCATTCTGTAAGTCATGCAGGGCTGTTATATCACAGTATAATGACCGTAGCTCATTCTGTAAGTCATGCAGGGCTGTGATATCACAGTATAATGACCGTAGCTCATTCTGTAAGTCATGCAGGGCTGTGATATCACAGTATAATGACCGTAGCTCATTCTGTAAGTCATGCAGGGCTGTGATATCACAGCTCAGAGAAGAAAGAAAGGGTTGAGACAGCTCCCTGTGTTTCATTTCATCGCAACCCTCCTTTCCTTTTTCCCAAAGCACAGGATATTTTGTTTTCTTTTATCAAATGATCTTTAATGAGTGTGAGTATGTGTGTGTGTGTGTGGTGTAATTCTCCCATTCAGGAATACATTCAATCAACCAAATGTTAAAAGACTACCAGCAGCACCAACCAGTCCCCTCAATCACAATGCAATAATAGTGTTATTCCCCTCGTGTCTACTTAGAACACTAAAGTGTGCTGCAGTGCAGTTCAAAGACAATTAAACATCACAGCAGGCCTCAGCCGTGGCGCAACTGGCTGGGGCACGTGCACTATATGCCGGCGACCCGGGTTCGATTCCCGCCCCGTGGTCCTTTCCGGATCCCACCCCGACTCTCTCTCCCACTCGCTTCCTGTCATTCTCTACTGTCCTATCAAATTAAAGGCATAAAAAGCCGAAAAAATATTTACATTTAAAAAAAAAAAAAAATATCACAGCACACCGAAACGCCAGGCTTATATTAGGACCTGTACTGTAAATGCAGGAGGAGAGTGTGTGTGTGTGTGTGTGTGTGTAGAGGGGTGTTGTGGGTTGGAGTAATTGCTTTTCCAGACGGAATGTGGCGCAGCCAGGAAAGAGCAGAATGGAATGGCGTCATCTCATTTCAGGTTGATTTGTTCCCTTTCCCTTCTCCTTCCATTGAGGTTAAGCTCTAGTGATCAGCACCTGGACCCACTGAAGCTCATTTCAGAAAGAGGTCAAAGAGCAAAGATATGCTCTCATATTGCTAGAGCCCCCTACCTTCATAACGCGCACA
The DNA here is from genome assembly GCF_046254945.1 of Alosa pseudoharengus. Taxonomy (NCBI): domain Eukaryota; kingdom Metazoa; phylum Chordata; class Actinopteri; order Clupeiformes; family Clupeidae; genus Alosa; species Alosa pseudoharengus. The sequence continues at coordinate 1,871,981 of NW_027468630.1, read as the reverse complement.
CACACACACACACACACACACACACACACACACACACACACACACACAGGAAGTTAAAGATCAGATCACAATGCACAAATACCTACACATGCACACATAAACTCTATATTATAAGTCTGTTTATACTGTGTGTCCTCTGTCTCTTTGTCACAGCTATAAGAACTCACACACACACGTACACACACACACACACACACACATAGCCTATACACATGTCTAGCCTAACATTTCACATACACACCATACAAACACACACCAATACGAGACTACATTGCAACGCCTCCCTGTTCACATATTACTATTCTGAACCCTACTTGGCAGACATAACCTGTATTAACTCAGGCTGATTAAGCCTCATAGGTCTCGCTTTCTCAGGCTCTCCCCAAATCAGAAGCAGACCAGTGAACATGGCAAATGGCTTTGTAATGGAAAGGAAAATTCATCATGACTAATGCTCTTTAAAACTTCTTTTTTGGATTGTGTTTTTTTTATTTTTTTATTTCTGCATTGCTTTAGTCAAATTCCTTTGCACTACAGTATGTGACAAAGACATAGTGTACACTCACTGGGTGGTATTTTCGAGGTGAGAGAATACATTCCCTCTGTAAATATTTGTCTGCTGCAAAGGGTGTAAATTAATTTCCTTGCAATGCAAATATTGCCAATTGTGGGATGTGTTTACACACAAGAACACACAACACTGCTTTGCGTATCTGTGCTTGTGTGATTTTCCACTTCATCACATTTCACCCAGATTCACTCATCCTGATTGACTTCAGAAAAAAATAAAAAACAACTTGTCAGCTCTCAGAGTAGCATTTTCACACACACACACACACACACAAACACACACACACACACACATACACACACACACACAAACACACACAATTACACACACACACACACACACCCTCAGTTTTCACATGATCTTCTGCCTCTTCTGCCTCCCTCCAGCCTAGTGTCTGACTGCCACTGAGCATCTTCCATTTTGAATTTGCCCAGGGGTCCTCAGAGGGGAATAAAGTAGACTGTGCTTCACCTCCACTCGGGAGCGCGCCGTGGCATGCTGGCATGTTTAGAATTGTAAATGAAGGTTAAGTAAGACGATGTGAGCACGGAGCGTTCTGATGAGGGATCCCATGGAGCCGGCTGGCATGACCTTAGTCTCCAAAGGACGCGCAGGCTCTTCGCAGGGCAAACTCATCGGCATGCTGGATGGCGTCCAGGTGTTTTTCATAAAGTGACCGTGATATATCTGTCACAGCCCATAAAACCTGCAGCCGCGACTTGACAGAAAAAAATAAATAATCACGGAAGATGAATAAGTGGGTTGAGAGATATTGTTTTTTTTTCCACTGAAGATGAGGGATAAAAAGAGAAAAAAAAAACTAAATGTGTAATATGCATTTTCTCTCCCTTGATGTTGACAACAAAAACAAGCTGTGAGATGTTGACAGTAATGGTGAGAGTGAAGCGTGGAGAGATAGTGGCAGTGATAGATATGTTTATTTTCCCGGGCCATGTGTGGTGGTGTCAGGAGTGGCTGTAGAGGTGGCCCGTGTCTACTCCCAGGGAGTGCAAAACTAGGCCACTGGGCCAGAGGGGTTGGGAGGGGAAACGAAGGGAAGCTCCGCACAGCTACTTGGACCAGACCGGGGGTTGAGAACAGCGCCCCCTTCTGGGCTCAGTCCAATACTGGTGTTGACTGATGTGTGAGGTCTGGGACAGACCCAGACCTGACCTGGGTCAGCTGAGTGTCTGGGAAGACTCTTCGGACTCCCGCCACCTCACGTTCGCCCCCCGGACCCTCCTGCTAATAACAGGACAAAGGTGGGGGGCAGGGGAGGTGGAGATGGAGGTGGGGGGCAGGGGAGGTGGAGGTGAGGGGCAGGGAAGGTGGGGGTGGAGGTGGAGGTGGGGGTTAGGGGAGGTGGAGGTGGGGGGCAGGGGAGGTGGGGGGTGGACTCTGCTCTAGTCACCACTCCTGTCAGGAAGTTCATGATGTATGACTGGGAATTCCTGTGGTATATGTTCCATGCATTAACTAATTGAGTGCCAAAAACGTAATATTAAGTTTTTCCTTCCCATGCGTTGAGTGCCAAAAACGTAATATTACGTTTGTAGCTTTTTTTTTGAAATTACGAAACTAGACACTCTAACACACCTTATATGTGATTTTGGGAACTCTGTGATGAACGGAAATGAAATATATGACGATCGAAAAACTCATGAAAACGCACACACTGGACATTTTATCTGGACATTTATAACTCGGTTGCCGCTTTGGGTCGAATCAGTGACGCATGCACGTCAGGTCAAAACCAGGCCATTTTCGTGGGTCTATCACTAGGTGGCAGTCTCGCCAGGTCTCGCTGATCACTTCCCAGAAAGTTTACAGGCAACACTTTATATTTCATGAAAGACGTTATATCTCTAAAAAACAGCGATTTTGATGAAAACTAGCCACTGTTTAGCTTGGGCTTTCTCAGGAACAGAGGTGTGTAAAAATACACGGTTTGCACCCACTGAGAGCTTAAAGTCTCACCTTTTAAATGAGCCATTGTATGTGTTCATAGCTATAACACAGAATATGCTGTGGCTGTACAAAAATCATCAACAATGGTCTAGATTGCTGGCACTCTAGGACAAAGCTCCCGAAAACAGCTTGGCATTTAATGAGTTAATAACAGTCCAAACACAAGGCTCACAGAGAGAGAGAGAGGGGGGGGGGGGGGGGGGAAATCTAACCAAAAACATATGGAAAATGTTTTTCTTCCCCAACCAATGATACGTCTGAGGCCCTCATAGTCCAATTGCCATACATATTTAAGGCGGTGTTTGTATTTTAAACAAAAATAGAGGCCCACGCCTAACCTCAAAATCCCACCCTCGTGCACAATCTTTTCTTTCCACTCTTTCTTCACTCACTTTTAGACACACACACACACACATACACACACACACACACAATAAATAGGCTTAATGTATACATTATATTATGATGTGGCAGGGGGAATATTTCACTTCTATTAAGGTTGTTAATCAGGGAGGTAATTAACAGCAACTTTATGTTTGGTTTTATCAACCTGAAATTCTACTTTTCAATTGACTTTGTTAATTGTTTACTTTTATTTGTTTTACCAAATGATGTCCAGAGGCTTGTTTGCTCCCACCCCACCAAATAAATAAATATGTAAATAAATAAATATGTCGACAAGAACACAGACTAAACACATCTACGTGGATGCCTTTTCCTGGGAAACCTAATAAATAAATAATCACTGTTTTTTGGAGGGGGTCAGACTGAACAAGCCAAAGTAATTGCATTTCACACTCTTCTGAATATGCTCATCAGTGTCGACATAATTGGACTGCCACACACAATTCTGTGGTGCTACTGTGTTTTTCCACAAACACACAGTCTGTATGTTGAAGTTTGGCCATAAACGTACCTTGATTTGTGTGTGTCTTCCTCTACGTGCATCTTATTTTTTTTTTGTGGGATCATTTCCACTAGTCTGTTCCACCTGGACACAGAAGCCTGCCAGAGAGTATAACTTATTGTGGCTGTTAATCCTTTTCTTCAGCCCTCACCCTGTCCCTCAAACACTAGCCCAAAAGTACGGGAAGATATTCAATAAGGGATGTCCCCGATGTTTAATTTCATGCTCCAAGACATCCAAATGTCTTCCAAGGAGATGAGAGCAAAAGAGACAGAAAGCAGAACCTTTTTCCCTCTTCTGTTTTATTTTCCTTCGTGTCTTTCTCTGATTAATACATTTTCTAATCATTTCCTGAAAAGAAATGGTGGTCCTTCTGTCCTTAGTGCTCTTTATTTATCTGGTAAGTTGTGTTAAGTCACGTGTTGTCACCCTGTGCTATTCCATTTAATGTATTTATTTATTTATGTGTTGAAAACCACTGAAAGTGCCATGATTAAGGAACTCATTACACCCTCAAATAATTTACTGTCTCCATCATGGTAGGCAAACATTTCACATTCTCAGACACGCTTGCCTTAATTACAGGATAGTGCTGAGGATGTGTTTACCCGTTTTGGCCGAGAGGTGTGAAAAGACTGATTTGCACAGATTTGTTAATCCAGTGAAGAAATAAAGAGAGAGAGAGAAAAACAGTGAGAGAGGGAGAGAAAACCTGTTGACAAAATATACTGTAATGCAATGTTCTGTATTTTCTACAGGAAATGAGAGTCTATTCATTAGCCATAACAACATGTCTGCTGAATCACCATTACTCCTGCCAGTTTGTGAATAGCTCGCTGTATATGCACCATCGTTTCTATTTACTCAAAATAATTGACTTGGAAGTCTTTTAGGATTACCTCTGGCCATTAAGTAAACTCATATCTGTCCTCAAAATTAAATTTCAAGAAGTGGGGGGAAAAAGTCTACATCTTTGCCTCATAGTAGTCACATGGCTTATTGCCCCTTCTCTGACCTCACAGGCTCACTCCCAACTCATTGCATGGAGAGGCGTTGGTAATGTAAAGACTCATTTCAGAAATTCAAGGCATTGATTCCTTAGGTTTGTGACAATGTAAATAGAGAGATTTTTGTAACACTGCAGTTCTACGGTGGAAATACTCAGCTGTTGCCTCAACTGGCAATTTTCCTCATGATATGCTCTGTATCTTTAAACACACACACACACACACACACACACACACACACACAACACACACACACATATAAACAAAGGATTTTCACCTGAACAGTCGTTTAAAAAAACAATATTTTTTTTAATGATGTGATTTTTTCCCTGAGTAAAGTAGGAGTTAGCCTGACGAGCCCGACCCACATCAAGATGTAGGGTCTGGGGACTCACCATTCTCAGTGCTCAGTCCGAGGGGTGGGATAAACGGTTGTCTTACAAATTCCCTGCACGCAATATGATACTGCTACAACTTTTCCTACCAGCGGAGCTAGTTCGCTAGTTGATCAAACTTTTGCCAACTTAAAACAAGCTTAGCTCGTGTCACTCTGTTCGCCAGCAGCAGCATCCATCTTCTTTGTTTTCAAGTAGCAGGGAATTCATGCCGAACCGTCGCAACTCTGCCATCATTATGCTAAGCCCGCCTACAGACTCTATACACGATGTGATTGGCCTGATCAAAGTTAATTTTTTTCAGGTCGCAAGCCAACGGAGAGTTGCTAGACTACCCTGGCTAGGGTGCGTCTAGATTTCTAGGCTAAGTAGTAGTGGTCTGTCCACTTGTGCAAGTTTCAAGGTTTGGAATTGTGGGGACCAGTAATGAAGTCCCCACAAAGTCCTGACAGTGACTAAGACATTTCTCTGCCCTTCACATTGGAGCATATTTATGAATAAATGAAATAAAATAAGACAGTGACAAACACTTGTCTTAATGGTCCTCCAATTCAAAGCACCATATCAGCAAAAAAATAAACTGCTGCATTGAACAAAAAATGAGAAAGAGCTCTGACAATGCTTTTTTTATGATATTAGTTATCTGTCTTCTACCCCTCAAATGCACTAAGCTCAATGTGAAATACAGATGGAACAGACGGAAATCGACGGATTTTTTTGGCTCCACGTCACCTCGACTGTGTAGTTGCCATGGCAAAGCCATATTTCTAGACACAAAGCCCACCTGTCATGTTGAGTTGATGTTGGAAAGGTTGAAAACATGGGATCACTCATGCAGCTCCTTGTCTCTGCATCAATACAGAGTTGACATCGGGAGTCAGTAAATTTCAGCTTGTTAAAGCTCAATGAGTAATGTGGGTGATGCTGCCTGGGCCATTTATTTTCCACAGCCTCTTATTTGAAATAAGGTAGCCTAATGGTCAAATGGTGTGTGGTCAAATAACAGACATGTACAAACAACAATTGACAAAAATAACCATACTTGTGATACAAAAGGTGGTTTTACGGAAAGCTGATAACTATGGTATTTGTGTGTATGTGTATTAAAGTTTTTTTCTTTTTTACTAATCCAGCTGTGTGCTTTGTTCCACTAAACCTATTTAAATGGTGACATTTTATTAAAGGTGACTGGGATCATGAGTCTCATGGTGAGGGCTCTTTAAACATTTGAAAGGTCTGGTTTAAATTTAACATCGGTCCACACAGCTGTGCTGGAGTCAGAGGAAACAAACAAAGAACAAAACAAAACAAAAAATCGTTCGCAACGTTTTCAGTCCTTATTGATGTGCACAAAAATAATCTCATCCACGTTGCACTTTTTAGCTTGCAGGTGATAGATTCGCCCCAGGAGGAGAAAACCTTACTGCCAATAACTCTCCCCCCTTCTCTCTCTCTCTCTCTCTCTCTCTCTCTCTGAATCTTCTCAGCTCCACTCCTTCATATCCATTCTACCTCTTTGCTCTCCCCCTTCTCTGCTAACTTGTCTCTTTAATCCTCCCATTCCTCTCGTCTCCTCCTTGGCATTCCCGTCCTCTCTGCCCCATTCCTCCACTCCTCCCCCCCTCTTCTCACTTCTCCTCCAGTCTCTCTCCACCTCCCTTTTTATTCAATTCTTTCTTCCTCTTATCCTCTTGACTTGAGCCCACCCCTGCCTCCTCTCCTCTTTTCTTCACAAAGCTGTGCCACAAAGCCAACTGCATGCAGCTACAACATCACATACAACATACAACATGCTACATACAACATCTGCTGTATACTCTTTTAGCTTTCAGATCAATTAACCTCATGACTGTACACATGACCTCAGAGAGGACAGACCAAAAGCCAGAAACCTACATTGTTTATCTGCCATTTGACTGGGTTGACATTAGGATGACTTGAGCGCAGAAAAGAAGCCCCACATCATTAAAAAGGTCCCCAAGCTGACCTGTTTCCAGGAACATGTATTGAAGTTTTTTCCTGGAAAAAAAAAAATCTTTTATATTCCTCACTGTAATAACAATGGGCCTCATTCACCAATATCTTCCTAAGAATTTTCTTAACTGTGTTCTTAAGAAAGTCCTACGAAAACTAGGCCGTGTGCACGTGTGTGAGTTGTTATATTTAGTAGCTAGTATAAAAAGTAGTGCTGTCAGTTAAACGCGTTATTAACGGCGTTAACGTAAACCTATTTTAACGGCGTCAATTTTTTTATCATGAGATTAACGTTCTTTTTGGTGTAACAAACTTTGTAGTTTTTTCACAAGCTGTTGCAACAACTAGTAACGTTAGAACAACTACAACACCACACTGGATCTAGCTAGACCGTGCTGCATGTACACGCCCCCTTTTAGGGGAAAGGGAGCTGTTTGGATAATGGAAACCTATGCTGCATAGAAGTGGGGAGCGAAAAGGGGTTATACTTACTAAATCTTGAAACAAACGTGAATAAAATGCACAAAATAAGGTTGGTGTAAGAGTTATCTGTGTGTTTATGGGATTAATGTGACCATTATGTTCCTATTTTTTGCTCTTTCCAGTTTAGCCTACTAACAGGAGTAGGCTATCACGAATGTAGGCACAGTCAAACTGCCCGTGGCTGACTATAACTAAGTTCGGCAAGCTTAACTTTACATGTCATAACATCAGCTAAACATAAGTCACACATTCATTCTATCACTTGTAATATGAACGTAGCCTTTTTCCTACAACTAGGTGAGATAATTGGCTATGCCTGTTATACTGAAGTTCCACAGTTAGCTAGCTAGCAAGCTAACCGTTTTACATGGGATATGGTAAGTGTAGCTAGTAGCCTACGTGCTGAATGGGTTGTAATGTAGCCTACATCGTTTCGACATGAGTAAGTTACATACACATAATTCTTTATAACTGCCGTGTTAGTAAAATTGTTGAATGGCCTGTAAATTAATAACTAGATGTAACGTCAAGGTGTGATTAGGCTATCTGTCTTTCCCATTAGAATCAATGATATGTAGGCTATGTTAACTTGTTTTCCGCTAAAATGGGGCGTGATGCAGATTAAATGTAACCTATCGATTCGCCTTTAGTAGGCTACGTAAAGACATGCTGCACACACTTGTTTGGGCTTACGAGCCGGCCAAAGAGTAGATTCGTACAATAAACACCAACGCAGTTCTGAACTCCCGGTCAGCTGAATGGTGTTTTAAATGGCTGTGGACACCGATGCCGACATGAGTGCGATATGCACTCTGCTTTCGACATTCATTTACTGTACATTAGATTCCATTCTTTTCAATACAACTCCGCACACCAGCATCGCACTTTGCCGCCGTAAAAAACACGATTCAGTTATATTTGGTCGACGCCGCTCCATAAAATCCATTGTTCATCCAGTGTTTGCTTGTTAAAAACTGATGTGTGTGGCAAGTGACGGTGCACCATAGACTATAGGCCTATAAAATGGCAGTGCACTCATGTCGAAAGTTCCTTATTTTCAACTGAATGAATGAATATAGTATTTTATGTTTGTTATGCCCTTTATTAGCTATATTTCTGAAGAATATATTGTGTTGCCTCAGGTCTGCTGCACATCTTTTGAAATTTGATTTGAAATAATCAAATAGACCTACGTCTTAAAGTTAAGTTAATGAAGTAACTTGCTTTGCTTTCATTTGAATCCTAATCAAGATACACAATAATTGCTTTATATTGTTAACATGGACTCCTGGAAAGATCAGAAATGCAAAATAATACATTTTTAATCATGTGATAAAATATGTGATTAATTGTGATTAACTATAGGAATTCAACAATTAATCATGATTAAAAATGTTAATCGTTTGACAGCACTAATAAAAAGTGAAAAATTATTATTTGTTGTGTTAATTATTCATTCTAAAATACATTAATGCTTTGTAAAATAGTGGATTTTATTTTATTAAAAAAATAATTATAATATTTTTATTCAAAAATATCCTAAATGATAAAATATATAGTTGTCATTTAAATTATATTATATTTTACACCTGCAGATATGATGAAAATGCAATAACCATTGATTTTGCACAAACAAGTCCGTTCTCAAATGTGCTCTTGAGTGTTCGTAGATACCATAATCTGTAAAAGCTGCCTAAGTGGTTTTAATTTTTTTTTTAAAGGGATTCATTTATCCTTAAGCTGTTTCGAGTGTGGTAGCCAACCCCTAATCACCCCCAGATGCTTGCGCAGATCTCCCTAATTTTGCCTTTAAAAAGCCTCAGAGTATAAATGGTTTCTTAGAGTGCGGGCAGTGGAGGCGTTCTGTTCTCCATCACACGCCAGAGATCCAGTAGGCATCGTTCAGCCTATATCTCTGTCCCGGAGAACAATGGGGACAGCTGGCCTGATAAAGCGGTGACAGTAAACGCCTCCCGCCGCTGCTCAGCGACTATCACACTGAGGAATGAGTCAGCCACGTGGCTATAGTCTCCACAACGCGCTCCGCAGCTAGGAGCCAGAGAGCAGGACGCTCGTCTGGTGTGGTGACCTCTCTGCTCTTCTTTTTTTTCTTTTTCTGGACGACAACTTCCCCCTGACTCTACTGACGTGGGGGAGATGTGTGTGTGTGTGTGTGTGTGCAGGTCTGTGTGCCCCTGTTGGTTGTGTGTGAGTGTTTGCGTGCTCTCGGCGGGTGGGTTTGGCTTTTAAACTGGAGCTGCAGGGTGTGGGCTTTGCTGCCGGCCACACGTGCAGAGGACAGCTGTTTCCTCAGAGGTCACGCTCCCTCCCTCCACTCATTAATGCTGCACACTCTGCCATATGCATGCAGGTGCGTGTACATTACAGTGCATGCAGGTGTGTGTGCATTGTAGAGGATAGAGGTGTGTGTCTGTGTGTGTGTATTAGAGTGAATGCAGATATATATATATGTGTGTGTGTGTGTTTGTTTGTTTGATTGTACTGTGGGGGGTGTGTGTTTGTGTGTGTGTAGGCATATTCTAGTAACTTTGAGATACAGCCCCCACCCACGTACAGACGCTAGCACACACACACACACACGCACGCACACACACACACACACACACACACACACACACACACACATACACACACACACACACACACACACACACACAAACACGCACACGCACACACACACACGCATACACACACACACACACACACACACTCCCACACACACACACACACACACACTCCCACACACACACACACACACACACACACACACACATACACACACACACACACACGCATACACACACACTCCCACCCACACACACACACACACACACACACACACGCATACACACACACACACACACACACACACACACACACACACACACACACACACATACACACACACACACTCACACATACACACACACACGCATACACACACTCCCACACACACACACACACACACACACTCCCACACGCACACACACACACACACACACACTCCCACACACACACACACGCATACACACACACACACACACACACACACACACACACATACAGTGGAAGCAAAGCACCACTGGGGTCCCCTGTGCGCTCAGTCAGACAGAAAGTATGTATGTGTTGGAACACGCCCTCCAGTCCTACTAACTTTTGGACGACCCGTGCTCTCCCGACATGCTGGGCCTCAGACTCGTTTTTTCTTCTTTTTTTCTCCTTTTCATTCCTCTTTTTTTTAGAAGGGAACTGAAGAGCTCTTTGTCTCCACAATGCTCGAATTCTGCTGAGGCTGCTCAGTGCTTTAAGAGACAAGCGAGTGGGATAAATATTCACACATGTGCACATTTGGAATGCAGAGTTGCCAAATACATTTCAGAAATGTGAAAATTAATCAAATAAGGGCCATAAAAGTCGTCGCCTGAGCTAATGAGCTAAGGCCTGGGACATTAGCATGCAAGCTTAGGACAGTTAGCATCAGGCTGGCAGTGGAGATACATCCAAACATGTCAGTGAACCCAGTGAACTCATCACTTTTCTTCAACTTTCCTGCTGTTTGTGGGAGCAACACATTCGAAAGCTGATGTGTGCTTCCCTTCCCCTGCCCCTTGTGTCAACCTGATGCCTGTAATTGGGTGTTCGACATAACACAAATAACACCGCATCATCCCCGAATAGCACGGCATCGACTAAAAGTACTTGGATGACAGACCCTGACCTTATTAACATTTTCCGGTGCAGGGCTGGCATGACCTTGTTAACATTTCCGGGCTAATTAATTAATCCACACGAGTGCTGAACTGCTGCCATCCCTGCTAGCATGACTCCTCGCTGCCTCAAAGAAAGTCGTCTATCTGAGTGTCACGGAAAGGTGGACGGACCTGTCGGAGTCTGAGGTCACCTGCCTGAGCTTTGCAGGCCAACAGTAGTTAGCTAGAGGTTTTAACGACAGGTGTGTGTTTGTGTTTTTTCTATTTTCTATCGAAGCTTTAGGCTTCTTGTGTTTCAGACAAAGAGTCTGTGATTATTGTATGTGTTTTTTTTGTTTTGGTTTCAGAACACACTGTTTTTATTGATCTAGTCTGGGTTTATTTGCCGTTGTGAGAATAACAATAGCTTTCAGAAATACACATGTAACCAAAGGTAGTGATCAGATGGGGGAGAGGGAGGCAGGGAGCGCGTGGGAAAGGAGAGGAGGACACCAGGGCTGGGAATTTGATAAATAGCCATCTTTTTGGTAGGGCACAATGGTCAAGCTGTTCATTCGGGGCTTTTTTGCCTGTGATATTTTTGGCCTTGGGGACTCCGGGACTTAAACACAGGAAGCGAGGCGAGATGTGGCCAGAAAAATGAGTCTCTTTACTACAGGCAGGGTGGCCGTGGCAACCATAGCAGAGGGGGAGAAACCTGTCGTGTTTTGGGTGGTAGACTGGGAGAGGTGATTCAGTGTTTTCTCAGGGGAGTTTCTAGTAACACTTTGTATCAGATAGGCCTTGTTATGTTGTCAACTCTGCAATACTATGCTATTTTGGGGTGTGTACGAGCAATTCTTAACACTGCTCAAATAATAAACTTAATCCTTACTCTACCATGCATATATTTTGTGTACATTTGTATATGTATGGTGCATATAAAAATGAATGCGTTTTTACTAAGTACATTCCACTTATACCAGCAATACCCACTGAGTTCATCTGGTCTGTGGGAGAAGAAGTGAGGCCATGTTTTATCCTCGTATCTTTGGGTCCTCTCAGAGCAGGGAAATTCCCCAGATGACTTTTTAAAAAGCTCTTTTTGGATACATCTCAAACATAGACCTGATGTCCTGTTTGCCTTAGGAGTTTTGCTCACACACAATTACTTTGTCATCTCTGCCCACACATGCATGACTGGAGGTGCGGTTGGACTTTGTGACTTTTGAGTGTGAGCGTGAGTGTGTGTATATGGGGGGAAACTCAAGCATGTACATTTTCATGTAGTGATAAATACTGTTTATATATTGCTTTTGAAAACCACTTGAAAGTCCTGCTGGGCGTGCTTTGAACGCCATCTGAGAAACCAAAGAAATGATGCTTACCATTTCGCTTGCTGGCCCAAGACGAGCGGCTCCTACAAAACAGCTTTAGTGGCAGCCCACTTAAAAAAGCCTCTACATATGGGAAAGTTTGCTTTTAATAGGATAACCACACAGTTTGATTACCCTTCGATATGTGCTTTTAGACACAGATGTGGCTAGAGTAATTGCACAATGTAGGGAAGTTTGACTGTTTAGTGTCGCAGTCGTGGTCAGCAATCCAGACAGCTTTATAGCAACAGTCATGGAGCACGGAGTAAACAACTTATGGCAGAGTATCATCAGTCCTCTCTGCAACTCACCAACAAAGAAAGTGTCAGAGTTTTACCATGGAAAACCAAGCACTGTATTCAGCCAAAGACCAATGGCTAAGACACAGAGCATTTGAGGATAAAGCTCTGGAACCTCACCCCCATGCTTCACCTGTGACATGTTTTCCTTTTCCGTGTTTGGGGGAAGGAGGCGATACAAGATAGCCGATGTATCATCATTTGACTAAGTGGGCACAAATTGCATCTGTTGGTAACCAGCGCTGATAAATGGAAGGCAGTCCTCATCCAGCTGTTGCCATAGGGCATGCTGTTGCCATAGTGCATGCTGTTGTCGCTGTGTGGCGCCTAAAACACAGTGATCGATTTAGACACAGACAATTTAATAGACATAAAAACGCAGACAGAGGCGCCGTAATTTATGATCATGACATGTTACTGCCGGGTTCATGATGATGGCTGTTTGTCCAATACTTGATGATTGCGGATCCAATCAACGTGACGACTCTGTAGGGCCAGGGCCCGTAGAGTAGCTAACCGTCATAATTGTCAACTGTGAGAGTTTTCAGAGCCACTCTAGGTATGTGTTGAGAGGAACATTCGTGTCTTTCCGGCAGATGTCAACACCGGTAGATGCTTCATGGTAACCAATCATCGTGCATTGATTGAACCCTTTCTTTGGCTCCAATTTGGAAGGGCTTTTGAGAGGCCACGGTAAATCCGTCTGAAATTGTGCTTCCATGACAACAACCTATATTTCACTTCATATATGGGACCACTGTCAACTGGAGGAGAGGAGAGAAATAAACTTTTAAGATTAGGTTACACCAACAGAAGGCATAATAATTACCGGAGAAAACCAGGAAATCTTCCCCTGTCACACAAGACAGAAACACAGAAATCTTCAGTGTAGATAATAGTTTCCTGACGGTCGCCCACTCTTGTCGGCTGCGACCTGCAGCTATAGGGGTGTTGCCTCCGTCAGCAAAATCGAGGGTGATTTGGGGGTAACTTGCGAGGCAATGGGGTGACAGGACACCTTTCATCAATGTTCCCAAGGCCAAGCCAATCTATCGAACTGGCCTTGCTGAAACTGCAGGAAGGCCCTGTGTGGTCGCGGTGGCCATGCTTCATGGCATGTGTGTGTCTCTCCTGTCTGCTCCTGCAGTTACACGGTCAGGTTTTGAAGGCATGGAGCTCCGAAGAGTAGCTACTGTACTGTACTGTAAGTTACCCAGCACAAATGGGAATTCATTTCCAGTCTGCTACCTGCTAACTAACAATCATGGATCAGATAGAAATCTACCTTAAATCATATGGGATACCATAGACATTGGTGAAACAGATTGATAGACATATCCTTTACAAAATATATTTTGCACAATAACATGATTTGCTAAAATGCTTTCAGATTTCCAATTCATGTTGTTTATCATTACTGAGGTTGTGATTGAGTCTGCATACTACAAATCATTTTCTTCCAGCTCATTCGAAACTCACATTACTAAGGAGAAAACAATTGTTTGGGAAAATGCAACCAAGTTATTATAAAAGCCCCAGGGCTCGCTCAACTCCAGTAGTTACATTCACAGGAATGAGCCAGACAGATTTATCCTCTGTTTACATCATTAGGCTATAAAATGGACCATGATCCACCATCTTGTTTTACACAGACATTGCTATTTTTCAATGTGGACCAAAAGTGCAAAGTCACCATTATACATTAAAGGTAAATTACAGGATGAAAATATCATGAATGATACTTTGTACATGGTCAGCATGTCTAAGATCCTGCTGAGTGAACCAATATCAGAGCTGTTTTATCCCAAAAATGTTTAGCGATCTGAGAGGTCCACTATGTCTTTGTGACATCCACTGATCTTGACATTCATAGATGACACAGACATCTTAAATGTCCTCTTGAAGAAAAATGTACTCCTCTGACAGAGAAGGTGGGTTGAAAGATGTGGGAATGTTTTACCCAAGCATTGAAAAGGGTTACATGAAAATAAAATGTCCGAGCCAGACAGAATACGACTCACTGAATCTGCTGAAAGAGTGTGATAGTATTCACTGGCGAAGTCAGGTGAGTTTTAATGCATTTCAGCCAGAGAGGGGATAAAAGAAAAGAAAGAGAGACAGATGAACTGCTGGAGGCTAAAAGCTGAGTGTGCGTGGAGTCCATTGATTGGAAAATGGTGAGTGAAGGCCCAGAAATAAAATGATACCCCCTTTGAGGGATTACAGCCTTTTAACCCTTTCATACCTCTGCCCCAATCCTCTTTTTTCTCTAAGCCAGGGTGGCTCCCCGTTGTTTTTCTTTCTTTGTCAATCTTTCTCTCATTCTTACTTCAGACCATGGAACAAAACTCTCCCGTCATGATATTCTTACTTCAGACCATGGAACAAAACTCTCCCGTCATGATATGATTTGTTCATCTGCCGATATGTTCGCTTCTTACAGTACATGAGGCCACCCTCTTATCCCCTCACAACTGTAGTTGAAATGAGCTACTATCATAGAGAACACAATGGTGAAAATCAAGCCGAGCTTATCTATAAATCGACTTATTATTCATGATGTACCAGTAAGGTCATTGCTATACTGTATATAATAGATGATAATGTTAATATATAACACAGGTAAAAATGATCTGAAAACACCAACTGACAATTATAAAACACAGGCCTCATTAGCCAAGTTATAAGACTTACCTTAGCTGACCCTAAGGTTAAAAACTAATAATAGAAGACATAGAATTAAATTAAAATCTTAACTCAACAAAGGGAAGAAGGGGGGTTAGGTGTGCCAAATTTACAAAACTACTTTTATGCAACACAAATTCAAACAATAATGATATGGATGAACAAGGAAGTAGAAACTAAGTGGATTAGAATAGAAAGAGAATTGGCAACTGTATCATTAGGGACTTTACCTTTCCTAGGGAAAAAGACTCAAAATCTTCACACAGGTCAAAATTTTTGCATTTTGAACACAATAAGAACTTGGAAACGAATTTGTAAAAAACTAAAAATAAAGACTGATTATGTATATCTCAGGGAGATGGCGCATGACTCAGACTTTCTACCAAATAGAATGGATCAAATATTGAACGGTTGGGCTAATAAAGGATTAATATCATTCTCACAAGTTTTGAACAAACACATGGTGGATACATATGAAAATATAACATACGACTTGGATAAAAAACACTTCTTTTTATCTACAGGTCAGAAGTTATGTTAACGAAAACTTAGCGGAGCAAACAGAAAATGATTTAGTACAATATTTAATTAAGAATAGGAATACAGGTAAGGGGAATCTTTCAAGAATATACAAAATACTCCAAAAACTCACCTTGGTAAAGGTTGAAGTTAAAGAAAAATGGGAAAAAGAGTTGAAAATTGATATCACAATGGAAAACTGGACAGAGTCACTGAAAGGAAATACTGCAATTACAATAATCAAAATATTGGAATGAATTTGCGTGGAAATTACAACAGAGATTTTTTATTACACCTGACAAATGCGGGAAATCTCAGCCGTTAGGGACTAGTTGTTGGAGAAGCTGTGGAGAGCAAAACGCAAATTATAGCCATATTTTTTCTTATGCCCAGTACTAAAAACATTCTGGAAGGAATTTGATAAAGCGATAACACATATTTTTGAGTTGTGACAGACCTTAACATTAGAAAACCTTTTAGGCAGGCCCGGGGTGGGTAATCGGGAGAATCAGGAGTATTCCCGGTGGGCCGCTTCACTTTTGGGCCGGTCGAGGAAAAAAAATGTTGCCATTTGTCACGTTAGTCTATCTTCTCTTAAAGTAGGCTATACACGTTCCGCATTCTGTGCATGACACCGTTGCCTCTGCATGGGTTGTAGCCTACCATGTGAGGGAGTTCTCCCCTCCCAAAAAGAATTGGTTGGGTCCATATAGTCCGTCTTTTCCAAAATGTTTTCTCAGCCGGGCCGGCCCTACAGTAGCCATAAGCGTCAGGAAGGATGGATGGTAGAAAGAGGCCAGGAGGGACTGAAATGGCCAGGTAGATTGCTGCTAAATGTGCATAGCTTCCAGATTACAGACAAAAAGTGGCAACTGGTAAAGAGAGATAGCCTATAGGCAATGATTAATAGCAATGTCATTATTGGGCTAATATTGGACGTTGTAGCGTTGTCAAGCTATTCGTAAGCAACATATTAAATTACTTAAAATATAGCCTTTTGTATCCGATTCATAGACTTTGCAGTATGCAAATAACAAAACTGAAGCTTGATCTGTGTAGGCCTTTGCGGTAAAAATTGTAGCCTCTGAACAGCAGATCAACCAGTCGACCATTGAAAATGATGAGCCCTAAATTAGTGATGAGGAGGCCATGTCACAGGGACAAGTAGAGAGGATAAATTAAAGTTATTTAATGTAAGAAAGTGCAATTATGCTACATGATAAACCTATATGTCTTGTTTGCTCAGATGGCCAAAAACGCGCCTATAAATATCTAAAAACAAGTACAATTGCACATAGAATAAAATAGTATTATGTAGGCTCAAATACCACTTTTAGAGTTAGGAACCAACTTAGTAAATGGAATAAGCTATACCCAGAAAAAATACTACATAAAATAATTATTTATTTCAATAATAGAAATGATATGCATACATCGGTCAACAACACAGATAATTCCACACAGGACCAAAGACACATGTAGGCTTAAACACCACCCTATAAATGGCCAAAAACGCGGCTATAAATATCTAAAAACAAGTACAATTGCACATAGAATAAAATAGTATTATGTAGCTCAAATACCACTCCCCTTCTTTCCCTCCCCCCCTTTTTTCTGTGTGTCATGTTTTGTTTTGTATGGAGTATTTATTTATTTTTATTTTTATTTATTTATTTATTTATTTATTTATTTATTTATACGTTTTCTATCATGTTTCTTTTGTCATGTCTTTTCTCATTTCTTTTTTATATGTATAAAATAACAAAAAACAAAAATTGCAATGTAACATGTTAAATAAGTGAAGTGGGTACCTTACATGGATGTAGATAAATAATTGCAATAAAGTATAAAAAAAAAGGTTAAAAACATTCCAATGATGGAAGTTCTGAGGGCAATTTGAGCAGGTTAATTGAACACTGTAATTTAACACCGTTTGAGGTATCTG
>NW_027468630.1:1779142-1849142 GCF_046254945.1 Alosa pseudoharengus | reverse complement strand
CGGTTTCATGTTCATCTTCTTAATGTATGAGGCACTGTCGCTATAACTGTATAGGGCCTACTAACTTGTCTGACACTAGCTTGACTCAAGAGGAGACGGGGGAGGGGGCCTTCATTAACTTGTGGGGCCCTACGCAACTTGCGTAGTGTGCGTATAGGGAGAACCGGCCCTGGATAATGCCAATCATATTATCCTAAGACAGATCTATTTATCAGTGGTAACTCTGAACTGGCAGCAACAGCTAAAGGCCTCAGTTAATGGTATTAGGTCAAATTTGATGGTGATATATACACTGAAGAATAAAAGAGTCAGCCCTTCAGATGATCAGTTTTAGACAGAACTTATTTAGAATCTTATTTTTCACACAGCACAGTTCAGGTCTAAAAAGAGAGGTCTAACAGCACAGCTATGTTTCACAGATGTTACAGCACAGGTATGATTCAAAGGTATGAATGGTTGACAAATATGATTTCACAGGTATACATGTACCATATAGTTAGTGAGTATAGTCCTCACACAACAATATAGTTCTCAGAATGTCTCAGTGTAGATCTCGGATAAGTCTCAGTATGGTTAAATGGTATGTGCACAGATATGGTTACATGTTTGTAAGAATGTATGTTAGTAGGTATGTTGCTAGCAACATTGTCAGAGATGTATGGTTGACAGGTGTGCACACAGACAGGCACACACGTACTGTCATACACGGTCATCACCACTGGGCTGGTCTGGAACCTAAAAGACATAAGCAAACAAGTTTAACAATTATACCAAAACAATACAAGGAATGTCTGCAATTATTGTACAACTGTTCAATACAACTCATTTATTTAAGTGAAGTTGTTACATTACATTAGGCTGACACATTTTTAACCTAACGACTAACATCGTAAACAGTTTAAGCTTTAAACAATTCTCTCAACAATTCTAGGACAATAAAAAAAGGTATAATACAATTGTTGCACCATCAAGCTACTAGTAGCTTGTAGTTAAATACTAGCCTATAGTATTAAATTGCAAACAAAGCAGAATTCTGTTTATTGTTTTCAGTTTAAGGATAGGCTAGTTGATAGCTAATCATATTTTTTACATATAACGTTAACAGCTTAGAAAACTTTGCAGGCAATGGGTTTGCTGTTGCTGTTGATAATCATATGAGTAAGGACGGATCATTCATTAAAATATCTTGATAACCAACTGCTATAACTTGAACAGCTTGCTAGGTCTGTCAGCCACATTTTTTTTACTACAGATTACAATGTACTACAACTGGAAAGCTTGATTCACGTGCCAGGCGACACTTTAATTTATAGACCAGATCAATGCAGAAATAAGTAGGCCAAGTAAACATTGTAGCCTATGTTGACAACACAAACATTATAGCTCAACTTATGTAGTGTGTTTTAACAAGACTTTAGTCGTATGGTCATTTTCCTAACAGTAGCCTATTCATGGCTTTCATAAGGTCCGTTTCCACAGGAGTATTAATAAAGCACCAATCTAGGTGCTTGATTGTATAGGCCTACACCTGTGGGCTACATAAGAATCAGGATGTGTACCATTCACATAAAATGTGAACGGTAGAAGCTATAGCGTTATGACCATCAACAAGTAACGTTATTCATGCCATGAATGAAACCCATGATGGGTTTCATCAGGTCCCTTCACACAGTAGCCTAGGCTATAATCAAGCACCACGCAGTCTGCATTCATAATCTATTCTAGGGTGCTTGATTCTATACACCTGTGGAAAGTGACCTGATAGAACCAGAGCCTAATAGGCCTACTTATCTGGTTTACGTTAACGTTCTAGTTAAAACGCTGCTGGTTAGTAGGCCTAATGAACAAATGTAACGATTGTCGTTAGCTATCGAAACCTAGGCCTACAGCTAATCGGTCACTGTAAAGTTGACGACATATTAACGTTGATTAACAGTGGGTTTCCGTACATAATACATATCAACGTAAACTATTTCACTAACGTTAACGTTACCTAACGTTATAACGTTAGTTTAGTTATTTGTGACCCATCATTTCATACATATAACACTAACGTTACATAATGTTTGACCAGATAAATTACTCAAATACCAAAAACCAGAACACTTACCTTGTCTGTAATTAGAGAAATGTGCCTCTGAAGGAGAGTTTTACGAGCATAAAGTGACCACGGCGCAGCAGGCGAAGACGTTCAGAAGATTCACAGCTCCAGCGGTAGCTCGCGTTCACCTGTTCGATTCTAATTGCTTTCAGCTGGAGGTCACGTCATAATGCTTAAAGTTGCCGCCACAGCGGTCAATGTTAACTCTATGGGAATTTATTGCTCTTTTATCGTAAATATCTCAAAAAGTATAAAGTTCACAAATGTAAAATTGACATTGTACAATTGTCCGTTACAAGACCTTTGTAGGAGTGTTTGAATGACGTCAAACGGTTCAGTGGTTTTAATGTCATTAAACGTCGAATTTGGTCGGAAGAAGAATAATAAGAAAAACAGATAATAAGAAGAACAGTGATAATAGTCCATTGCATTTACATGCAATGCAATAACAGTGTGTAGTAGAAGAAAACAGAAACTCTTACATAGTTGTAGGGGTTTCTATCTGGGCCAAGGTAGTGTAGTGGATAAGGAGCTGGACTAGCATGCAGTAGCCTGAAAAGTTTGGGGTTCGATTCCCGGTTTTCAGTGTTATGTCAATGGCCTTCAATTTAATTGACATGTGTACGTCGCTTGTCTGCTAAATGAATGAATGTGAATGTAATCTTAAACTTATTTGAAAATGTGTTGCAAGGCATAGAAAGTCCTCACTATAGATAAGCTCACAAAATATCATTAACTAACCACTTGTAACCCCTGAGTTAATCATGAATTATAGTATTAGGAAGTGGTTTATAAAATATGTATCCTCACCCTAACTAATCATTAGTGCATGTGTATATTGCATAATTTATTAAGTATTAACAATAATTCATAAACATATTTTAGATATAGGCTTATTTACTATGAACAAACCATTTATAACTGTGTGTACAAATACTTTATTTATTAGAATTAACATAGAAACAATGCTTTACAAATGATGAACAAAGCATTTTGTAATAGTTTGCAACTGGTTTATAATAAGAAAAGGATTTCATTATAAGTGGTTGTTTCATTACTTATTAAGTATAAATCATGTACTTACAAACATATTTTTTGGATAGGCTTATTTAATATGAACTAACCATTTATAATTGTGTAAACAAATGCTTTACTCATGATAATTTATATTATTAACTAATAAGTAACAAAGGTTACCTGATAGTCTACTGTAGTTAAATCATAGTACAAAGGTGAATTTAAAGGGGAACTTGGCAACTATTTCAACGTAATAAACCCGTTTAGAAATCATTTGGATGGTTAAATGACCTGTTCCGGTGAAAATGGTGACTTTCCCCGCTGCGCCTAGCGTCCCCAGGCGGAAAACCAACCTTGCAACATTGAGACTACCGTCCCGGAAAAAGAAGTGAGAAACAAGCAACTCGTTTTAAATCGTGTTTCTTACCTTGTAACATCCACATAGTTCTGCCAAACGTATGCTAACCGTTCGCTAGCTTGTAAACAAATCCATGTGCTTTATCGTTACCTTTTCCCACAGTTTGAAATAGCATAATGCGCAATTTCTCCAGCAGAGGGGGAAATCCTGCCAAGTTTCCCTTTAAGAGAGCAATTACTATTAATATGCACATGATATGCATAAGGTTCAGCAGAAAATCTGATGTAATACATATTGTGATATTTAAATTGTCGACTGATTAATTAACATAATGTGAGCAAATGAAAGAGTGTGGTCTGTGGCTAAAAGATCATTTGTAAAGCCAGTGATAAGTTCTATGTCTGCGCGTTTTCACAGTATGTGTGTGTGTGTGTGTGTGTGTGTGTGTGTGTGTGTGTGTGTTTATGTGTGTAGGTGTATGTAGAGGCACGTTTGTATGAATGCATGTACAGTGTATTATTGAGATGAGGATGCATCGATGATGACCTAACCTGAGTTACAGAGTCCTGAGTGAACACCAGGCCACTGAGGTTAGCAGGAAGGGTGGGGGAGGGGGAGGGGCATTCAGAATGCATCAGTTAGGCCACATCAGCAGAGGGCACCTGGGATTTAGCCTGTTCTGTTTGGTCATCCGTTTGTCCTACCTACTGACCACCCCCGCCCCCTCCACCAGAACATGTGTGTGTGTGTGTGTGTGTGTGTGTGTTTGTGTGTGTGTGAGAGAGAGAGATATTGTGTGTGTTTGTGCGTGCGTGTGTGTGTGTAAGAGAGAGAGAGAGAGAGAGAGAGAGAGAGAGATGGTGTTCTGTTTGTGTGTGTGTGTGTGCTCGCTATACAGTGACCCACCTTGTCCTTGCAGAGCGCCACCAAGACCCAACCACGTGCCCTGTGTCTAGGGGGTTAAGCAAAGGTGCTTTTAAATAATGTAGACTGTTTTATATAGAAATGCATGAAACATAAACAGGGCCAGTGTCACCTGGACAACGTCACCCGCAGGTGACCTTATCATCAGCAGGATCGGTGACATCGCGACGGGGGAGATGGTTTTTGCATATCTCTCCCCACCCCCTCGCCTACACGGGGACAGGAGACCAAGCGAGAAGGTGTTTACTCGAGTCTGTACACTCGAGGGGCGCGATGCGGACGGATGAACTCAGGGGCAAATACATGAGAAGGTCATCGTTGGCGATCGCCTTGTCAGTATATCACTGCGAGATTGGTCAGAGCAAATGTGGGACAATCAGTGGGATGGCACGTAAGAGCTGTAGCTGCTCCAAAATGCGAAGAGATTATAAATGGTAAGAGATTATAAGTGCTAAGAGATTATAAGTGGCCCTTGACAGACCAAGATGGCCAAAAGGCGCACAAGTGTTGGAATGCGCTGAGATTCACAATGAGACAGGGATGTTGACTTTATAAATGACATGCGGCTTACAGGAAGCTGAAGGTCAAAGCAGGTCATAGATGTATTCTGTGATATAACCAGTGTGTGAAGCCACTTCAATGTCATTTGATTGACATATTCTAGAATGAGAGGATGGAACACACTGAAATGTAGAGATGTTTTTTGATATATAATTTCCTTTTAAGATTGTTGAACTCCAACAATGAAAGACAGGCACAAATAGCAATGAGTCTTTGTCATTCCTATTGCAGCAATTCTCTCGATTTAAGAACACAGAGTAATATTTTGAGGGGATGGAAATGAGGTGTTCTTTGAACGACAAGGAGCACGGCATGACATAACGCCCTAAGCAAGATGTTTGTTGCCACAGCAAACATCTTGACATGTAAAGCAAATTTGCAGGGACAACAGCACTGCTCCAATGCTGCTCTGCTTCCCTGAAAGGACACAAGAAGGGATCTGTGTGAGTGTGTGTGTGTGTGTGTCTGTGTGAGTGTGTGTGTGTCTGTGTAAGTGTGTGTATGTGTGTGTGTGTAGTACACCTGTTTGAGTCGTGATTCACTCGGATCTTTCACCCGTATCTTTAAATTAACCCATGAGTCGCGAGTCTCTAGTATCATTAACTCGGATCAGTTGAGTCCTACTACAATTCAATCTAAAACGATAAACAGCGCCACACACAAACCTCTTGCAACATTAGCTAGCCTACTAGCCATCATAGCTGCCAAAAATGTAACAATTTCGTAAGTAGGATAACCACAACTCCACAAATCAACTCAAGCGACTGAGTGAGCAGGCAGTCTGAGATAACTGGTTAACTTCCCGCAGAGCCGGGTTAGTCGGATCAGCAGGCCGGTTAGGCTACATTGAGTACGAGTCGGCTACGGCTACGTTGTCATGAGTGGCTGTAGACGAGCGAGTAGCTCCTCCTCAAAGTGAAAAGCCACAACAAAAGCCATTCTTCACCTCTTAAATAACATTCAATGTTCTGCATGTAGCCTAGGCATACTTTAGATTTGGTGTATAGATGTAGCATATTAAAATGCAATTAGGTTGCACAGACAGTCCGAAACATTGCACGCTCTTAATGGAGCTGCTTTGTATACCCGGGTTAGTCGGATCGCTGGGCCGGGCGGTTACGTTATGAGTGCGAGTCAGCCGAATCAGCCGGCTACGTTGTCATGAGTGGATCAGTAGACGAGCGAGTAACTCCTCGTCAAGGTGAAAAGCAAATCCACAACAAAAGCCATTCTTTCACTTCTGAAATAACATACAATGTTCTACACGTAGGTATAGCCTACTTTTAAATGCAATTAGGTCGCGAAAACAGTCCAAAACATTGCAAGCTCTGTATGGAGCTGCTCAGGCTAGCCGGGTCAGTTGGATCAGCAGGGTGGGCCGGTTACGTTGTTATGAGTGCGAGTCAGTCAAATCAGCCGGCTACATTGTCATGAGTGGATCTGTAGACGAGCAAGTAGCCTAGTTTCTACTCGTGTCAAGGTGATAATAATAATAGGCCTAATGAGAATAGTAGTAGTAGTAGTAGTAATAATAATAATAATAATAATAATAATAATAATAATTTAGTCACTGCAGGGCATTTCTACGTTCCTGTTTCTATGTCTACATTGAAAGTCAATTGCTTAGGCTAGGTTAAGACAATAAATAAACAGTCTGGCTCAAACTGCTTTCTTTCCCGTGAGTGGGTGGAGGTTTTGATGCTATTATATTAGGTTATATTATATTATATTATATTATATATTATATTAGGCTACCTAACATGATATATATATATATATATATATATATATATATATATATGTATAGCTATGATTAATAGGCTAATAATATTAGTTGCCTAGTATTAGCTGCCTAAAATACCTATTAGAATAGATTCCTAGTAGCCTACTATTAGTATATAGTAGTGGTAATAAACATTGTAGCAGAGTAGCATTAGACCTAGGCAAATTTTCTATTGTTAACAAAACAACAACAAATAATTAATTATTATAATATAGGCTACCCTCCCTGTCAATAAGATCAAAGTTTCTGAACATGAGCACCAAAATATGAACAATGTGTGGATGCACTTTGACCAGGAGACCAAAACTCTTAGGCTAAATGCAAGTACTGCAAAAACCTGGTTTCAAATCATGGAGGATCCACATCCAACATGAGAAGGCACTTAACGAAATGAAGCACCCCACTGCACTGCTTGAACGTAGGACTGAATTTCTTTGCGATTTAGCAATACTGACTCAAGTGACTCAAGTGACTCGTTCAACCCGGATCAGTTAAGTGAGTGACTCAGAATAACCCGGATCCTTAAAAGGAATCGAGTTTGACAGGCCTAGTGTGTAGCCCACTTGCCTCGTGCATCACAACTAACATGATGTGACACGGGGTGCGTAATTGCTAGTGCTCTCCCGCTGTGAGGTTGGGCACCTCTAAAACTCCCCCATTTCATCCACGTCGCCCCGCATGCAGGTTCATTAAAGGGAGGAGGAGAGTCAGAGGTCTCAGGCTCTCATACATGAAACTCATGCGGCAGAAAATTCCAGTTAGGCAGATAATGAGCTAGATGTCAGCAAGTTAAAGACTCTGAATCTACATGAACCCCTGCAGGGCAGATGAGCGGCAGCAGTGGCGGCAGCAGCAGCTGCAGAAGAGGTATCGCGGAGCGCACCACGGCCAGATTAACAGATTAATTAAATCTGCGAGAGCTGTTGTGCAAGCAAAATGTCTGACACCCCGGGACTGACGCTGCAGAAATGCCCCGTTGATACGACACGAGCATGCATCATCAAATGTGTCGCCACGACGCAGTCATAAACATGCTGTAAATCTATGCAGTGTGCTGATAACGTAAGTGTTCACCACAGAAACACACACACACACACACACTTGGAATATTAGGATATATTCACATAGAGGGCACACACACACACACACACACACAGAGTATATATCTACATATAGAAGTCTATATATTGCCGTAAGTGGGTGTGTGCATTTTCTCATTTCTTGTTTTTTGACCCAGAATTGAGTTTTCTTTTAGTTTAGTGTTGAGGACATGTGTGACCTGAAAAGAGAGAAAAACCTGTAGGAGAGAGGCGTGCACACACATCCTGCTGTTGGAAGAGTAGGGCCCCATTTTGGAGGAGTAGCGATCATTATAAAGTGCACTTTAAGTGTGATGGACAAAAGTGTGTCTCCCTCAATTCGCTGTGTATCTTTGTGTGTCAGATTGGGGGTGCAGAGGAGGTGAACACACTCCATCGTGTTCGACAGATCTTGCTGAACTCCGTCTCTGCCCTTTAGTAATGCCGAATCTCTCTCTTTCTCTATCTCTTTCTCTCTGTCTTTCTCCCCCCTGCTTTTTGCCATCTCCCCCTTGCTTTTTGCAGGCGAGTTCAGTAAATATTTGTAAAAAAGATCATAGCTGTATAGGAAAGCCTTTAGTTAACTCATCTTATCCTGTAGACTACTTTTTCAGGTTATTCTATGCTGCCATTGGAGGGTGCAGCCAGCCAGAAGCAGATGGGCTCCCCCTATTAAGTCAGGTTCTGCTCAAGGTTTCTTCCTGGAATATGGGAGTTTTTCCTTGCCACAGTTGCCATATGGCGTGCTTGTGGGGGGTAAAGGGTTAAGGCTGCCAATCTTGAATGTCTGTGTATAAAGTCAAATAATTGTGACATATTCTAAGAACAAGCTAAGGCTGGCTGCTTGGAGTCCACATCAACGGGGCCTAAGCATTTGTTAGCCTAAGCATTTGTCAGCAAAGCCTTTATATATCCATAGTAGTATATATATATATAGTATATCAGTATTTCTGATATGTTGCTGATTGGATCATAACCGGCCCCAGCAACAAAGGGGAATGACTGACTCTTCTATAATAACTGTGTTACATGTTATTTTCTATTTTCTATATTTCTGATATGTTGCTGATTGGATCATAAACGGCCACAGCAATGAAGAAAAGTGAAAGTAATTGATAATGACTGACTGACTATTATTGTGTTACAATTTCCAAATGTAAAGCACTTTGAGCTGCATTCTGTGTATGAAAGGTGCTATACAAATAAAGCTTATTATTATTATTATTATTATTATTATTATTATCCTCACTCCATGTCTCCCTCACAAACCCAAACAAGCAGTTTATTTCTGCTTTCTTCTTGTTGTTTTTCTCTCTCTCTCTCTCTCCTGTGTCTTCATCTCTCTACTTCTTGTCTCTCTTTTTTCCTCCTTCTCTTGTTTTCTCTCATCTCTCCTTTTTCCCCAACGTATCTTTCCACTATTCCTCCTTTTCTATTCCTCCTTTTTTCTTGTGCCAAGCAGGAACCAAATCAAAGCTGAGACACCCTCTCTGAGGACCCCCCTCCCTCGGTGTCACATGTGCCAGGGTAAGCCCGGTGCCTGCCCCATCTCTGCCACAGAGCCCCCACTGCCAACACGCCAATGCCAGCACGCCACTGGCAGATCGCAGCCCTCTGTTACACAGCCATAGCAGATCACAGCGCCCTGTTGATCACAGCCATAGCAGCATCTCTGCTCCCTGTTACCATAGCAGCATCTCTACTCCTGTTACACAGCCATAGCAGTATCTCTGCTGATCACAGCCATAGCAGCATCTCTGCTCCCTGTTACCATAGCTGCATCTCTGCGCCCTGTTGATCACAGCCATAGCAGCATCTCTGCTCCCTGTTACCATAGCAGCATCTCTACTCCTGTTACACAGCCATAGCAGTATCTCTGCTGATCACAGCCATAGCAGCATCTCTGCTCCCTGTTACCATAGCTGCATCTCTGCTCCCTGTTGATCACAGCCATAGCAGCATCTCTGCTCCCTGTTACCATAGCTGCATCTCTGCTCCCTGTTGATCACAGCCATAGCAGCATCTCTGCTCCCTGTTGCTACAGCCACGCTTCCCCACTGACTCTCATTGGCTGGAATTGACCGTTCGCAAAAGCCATGCCCCCTAGTTATTGTTACTACGCCCGTCAAACTCAGAACGGAGTTGTCTAGAAATTCAATGGTACAGTAGCTGTTAAGAGAAGACTCTGTAAAAGTTACAGCACAAGAGGCTCTTTTAGAGAGCCACGGACCTAAATTAATTTACAATAATTTACAATCCGTTGAAAGACAGCAGTATGACATGGAGACACATGTATAAAAACTCATATCTAGCTTTGTTGGGTGACAAACTTAAACAGGAGGCGAGTGTGATTCACTGATATTAATATTAACGTTAGCTGTGCTAGATAGACTTGCATGCATGTTACAAGGACACTGGGCCATGTCAGGTAAGGAACATGGTGCTGCCAAATAACGGAAACATAGCCTACATTGCAGAGCCACTTCAACTTTATTACTATATGGTGAATAAATGTTACACGACTGTGCACAGCCCACTGATCTATAATCAGTGGCACAGCCCCATGCTTCTCTGACGTGACGAAGTTAGCATGTTATTAGCAGCGGTTAGCTAACTATGCTAACGTTAGTTATCTACAAGTCTCCTCCAAGTGAC
The DNA here is from genome assembly GCF_046254945.1 of Alosa pseudoharengus. Classification (NCBI taxonomy): domain Eukaryota; kingdom Metazoa; phylum Chordata; class Actinopteri; order Clupeiformes; family Clupeidae; genus Alosa; species Alosa pseudoharengus. The sequence continues at coordinate 1,838,664 of NW_027468630.1, read as the reverse complement.
ACTCATTCTATATACAATGCTGGCAATGCTGAAAACAATTATTATACAACAATTGGGTTCTATGGAACTATTTATTTGTTTCTGATTGGCCGAGAGACGTTCCATGAGTTGGAATATCCCTGGACATTTCAACTCAGACTTTGCACAGCTAATAATTAGTCACTCCGCGATACAATGCGAAGATTTGACACAATGTTCTCATCCCAGCTCTCCACTATTTCAAGCAATGGGTTACTCCTTAGCAAACCATAACGAAACAGTGCTTCACCACATCTGTGGATTAAGCCACACAGTCAACTCAATGTAAGTAAGATAAACAAGGATGCTAATTGTTCTCAGCATTGCCAGCATTGTGTATGATTGTCACTTGGAGACTAACGTTAGCATAATTAGCTAACCGCTGCTAACGTGCTAGCATCGTCGCGTCAGGCTGTGCACAGTAGTGTAACATTTATTCACCATGAATTAATAAAGTTGAGTGGTTCTGCAATGTAGACTATATTTCCGTTTTTTTGCAGTACAATGTCCCTTACATGACATGGCCCAGTGTCCTTGTAACATGCATTCAGCAAACCTAGATATGAATGCGATTTCAGCCGACTTTCAACATTTCTTTCTCGAAGACAATGTAAACCACAAAGACCCGTAACGAGGGATCTGGAATGTTGGTTACCTAGCAACCAAGACGCTGTCTATTGAAAAGGGAACTATTTTTTGATGCGTAAGAACGATGTCGAAATTAACATTTTTAAACAATAATGGGGTGCGCCACTCGGCCTCCGGCCTCGTGGCTACGGCCGAACAACACCCGTGGGAATATCCATGACCAACCCCACTCTCACTCGTGCTATATTGCTTAAACATCCTTATTTATCTTACTTACATTGAGTTGACTGTGTGGCTTAATCCACAGATATGGTGGAGCACTGTTTTGTTATGGTTCGTTAAGGGCTAGAGCTAACCCTTTGCTTTAAAATAGTGGAGATCTGGGACAAGATAATTTAATCTAATTTAACATAATTACAGAAAACATAATCAGGATTGAAAGGCATTTTTCTGTGTATCGGTGTTGTGTTAATCCCACATATGTCATTTGACTAGTGTTGCCACAGTTACCTTGAAAAAGTAATCTGATTACTGATTACTGATTACCAGGGGTGACTGGGCGTTGGACGTGGGGGAACGCCATCCCCCCACTTCTTGGAGCATTGTTTTGAGCATTTTAATAGGCATTTATTAATATAACAAGTGTTGTTACCAGTGGTAACAACGCATCATGCAAATGTCTCCAATTAGGCCTCTTTGTCCTAAAATTCGTTACAAGAATGACCTTGATGCTGTAGCACTCCACCATGCGTAAAGACATTAAAAACTAGACAGCTCGTCGTTCCGCGTTACCCGAAAGTAGCTAGAAAGTGGCTAGAAAACCATAGATTATACAACTGCCTGTATCCGAATCTAGCAAGCATCTTCATAGCCCTTCGTTTGTGTTTTGCAGAAAGCAGGTAAGCTAATCCAGTGGTCAAAATGACACGATAAGCATGTGTGAGTAATACGAGTGATTTTTATAGAGGGAGCACCAATATAAGTGATAAGGCTATTTAACCATAAGTAATGACCCAACGGTGAACCTGAACAACTTCCGGGAAAAAACGTACGATTGGCAGCTACTTTCATCCAAACAAAAACTTTTCAAATGACTGGCACTTGCTTGCCCAGTGTTCTTTCTGTTATTTTTTTGTTTTGTTTTATTGACTGTGCACCTCTGTATTTTAATCATTTGCAATGACATTCATATGACGCCCCCTCAAACTACAGTGCCCACACAGCGTGTTGAATATGCGTGTGAATCCTGCTTGTGCTATTGTTATTGCCATCGTTTACGTGTGGTAATGAATGAAGCCATGCCGCGGCATGTTATGCTTCAAGGAGATTAGACTACGCTAGATTACATAGGCTACTCTACATTATGGTTTGTCTGTTTATTGTATGATACAACAAAATGAAAAGCTACAGACCATAGACTTTGGTGGAAAAGTGTAGTTTGGGTGAAGACATTAGGCTACATTTTGAAGCTAATTGTTAATTTTTTTTTTTTTTTTTATTTGGTTTCATGTTCACGAAAGCTGGTAACAATTTGGCCTTGGCCTTACGCACCGATGTATGTGGAGGTGCGAGTGTGACAGTTTTTGCAATGACGTCATTAAAATAGCGTCCCCCCACTTTTTTAAAAATCCCCACGACACCACTGCTGATTACTCCTTTAAAAAGTAACTTAGTTACTTTACTGATTACTCCTTTAAAAAGTAACTTAGTTACTTTACTGATTACTTGATTTTAAAAGTAACTAAGTTACTTTACTGATTACTTGATTTTAAAAGTAACTTAGTTACTTTACTGATTACTTGATTTTAAAAGTAACTAAGTCAGATTACAAGTTACTTTATTAGTTACTTTCAGCAGCTGCCGACAACACCCCCACCGCCTCAACATAAAAATGATAACCGGTTTTGCCAATACTCACTATACTGAAAGTGCATTTTAACAGTAATGTCAACAATGTATAGCAGACATCCCAACCTAACCTACTTAGACACTGAAATTCAGATGTTTGTTCAATAATGTCTAGTCAGTACACCAAATAAGGAAGGCCTATTGATAGAAATTGTGATAGTAAAATATGTAGATTTTGGTAGTTTGGCCTTTTCATGTAGCCTTGGCAACTAGCCATCTAGTATAGGCCTGAGTTAAACTCACCTCAACAAGTCTTTTGCAATCATTTAACCCGCCGTGAGCAATGCTAAAGTCACTGTTACAAACAGTGCAGTGTGCAAGACTATCATTATGTTTACTCTTATGAGCAGGGTTCCCACGGGTCCTTGAAATCCTTGAAAGTTTGTGAATCTGAAAAAAATAATTCAAGGCCCTTGAAAGTTTTTGAAAAGAGACATAAATAAATGGAGGTCCTTGAAAGTCCTTGAATTTCTTTTTGAGGAAAAAAAATCCATACAATTACGTACAATTCCGCTTATTAACATGTACACGGCCAGCATGATTTCTGCGTGTTTCCCACGTGTAGTGTTTGTTGCCCAAATATTTAATTTAACATTCTGATGAATAAACCGACAGGTTCATGGTAACGAGTTTAACTTGTTTAGGACAAGTTTATTTCAGCTCAGTTTTATGAAAAATACAAACATGAAAAATAGAATATGCCTACCATCTGTCATATGACCAAAAATAAAAGAAAACTGCGACAAGGTATCCTTGGTCTGTTGAGGTAACATGGTTTAACCATGCCCACGCTTGAAATTTATCGACACATTAGGTCCTTGAATTTAAGGATATTGGGCCTGGAAAGTCCTTGAAAGGTCCATGAATTTGATCTTATCCAAGGTGTGGGAACCCTGTATGAGACAATTGGGTACACTTTTGTGTAGTCTGATGTGAAATGGGTCTTAAATGTTCCTTTTTGAGGGGCACTGACTCTGCCATGACGCTCCTGTTCCTAGATACACTGACTGAACTGATTAATTAAGTTCGGGAGAAAAGAGATATAAGCCCACCTACACTGAAACTGATTGGTTGATTTAGCAAAACAGACCAGGATGCTCTCTGTCTTGGGCTTCAGGCACACACACGCACCACTCCTCTCTTTCTCCCTCTCTGTTGTGTGCGCGTTAAACTCAGATGCACACGCTATTTGAAGTCCGGTCTGGCTTGCGTGCTCTTGTTCGCTCTAGGTTCCGGGATATTTTATGTAATTTGCGGGCGTCAGGAAGCCGCTATCAATATGTGGGAGACTCCCAAAACTTCGGGAGACTTGGGATGTCTAGCTAGACAGCACTTTGTCGCCAGCACAGAATGTACAATGTAGGCTACCTTAATGTTGTCATGTTTAGCTGACACAAACTCAAAATAATGACTGTATAGATAACGTGCATCTCTCTCCTCCCTCCATTGTTGTTTACGTTTGTGTCGCTGGGTGGTTTTACACGTGAGTTGTCCTCATGCTGAAAACGTGAGCATAACCTAGGCCTACATGACGTTAATCCCTGAGACAAGAAAAAAGCAAAGAATATATCTTTTTACTAAGGAAAATGACAAAAATAGTAACGCACAGTGACTTAGATAAGTAACTTTAATCTGATTACTGGTTTGTAAATAGTAGCGTGTTAGATTACTCGTTACCGAGAAAAGTGGTCAAAATACTAAGTAACGCGTTACTGGCATCACTGCATTTGACTGTCCTTTTCAACTCATATCACTATAAAATCCCATAAAACCGGACAAATATCAAGGCTCCCAATACATTTCTATGGAGCCGTAAGGTGAAGTTGACGGGCCATGTCTGCCTGCACGCAATTTTTTTTTTTTTGCTACTGGACTGCCATTGGCTCATCTGCGTTCGATGGTGGGGTTTTGCGAACGGTCAAATGGGGCCTCCTGGAGAGTGCATGCATGTGCGTGTGTGTGTGTGTGTGTATGTGTGTGTGAGTGTGCGTGTGTGTGTGTGTGTGTGTGTGTATGTGTGTGCGTGTGTGTGTGTGTGCGTGTGTGTGTGTAATTATGTGTGTAATTGTGTGTGTGTGAGTACTTGTGTGTGTAATTGTATATGTGTGTGTGTGAGTGTGTGTGTGTGTGTGTGTACTTGTTTGTGTAATTGTGTGTGTGTGTGTGTACTTGTTTGTGTAATTGTGTGTACTTGTTTGTGTAATTGTGTGTATGTGTGTGAGTGTGTGTGTGTGTGTAATTGTGTGTCTGTGCATGTGTGTGAGTGTGTGTAATTGTATGTATGTGTGTGTGTGAGTGTGTGTGTGTGTGTACTTGTTTGTATAATTGTGTGTGTGTGTGTGTGTGTAATTGTGTGTCTGTGCGTGTGTGTGAGTGTGTGTGTAATTGTATGTATGTGAGTGTGTGTGTGTTTGTACTTGTTTGTGTAATTGTGTGTATGTGTGTGTGTGTTTGTGTGTGTAATTCTGTGTCTGTGTGTGTGTGAATGTAACAGAGGTCGTCTCTCCCCTCCCTCGATCACTCTGCGTTGTGTATAAATGATGGACGCCACAACCGACCTTAATTTTTACTGTTTATTGCTCTCTGGAATATAGGACAAAACAAACACAAATCAGGCAGGGAGCGAGCCAGTCGCGTCACAGCTCCTGCCAATCAAACAGGTAACCCACGTTTAAATACATTCAGTCAATTCACCAGTATGAAGATCTGTAAGCTAACTAGTTAACGCCGCTACACCTGCAGCCACGTTAGCAGACTGTAGCATGTAAAACTGAGGTAATATGCACTGTGTCACGATCTAACATAAAAACAGAGATTAAACAAACGTAACTCGTATATAAGGTGTGCAACACCAGAAAACAGTTCTTTGTGAAAAATGCACAATACAAGTATATAAAAGATATGATGTATTGTATGCAAGACTCCACATACCTCTGCCTCAGGACAGTAGCAAAAGAGGCAGAGGAGGGGGTTACATGAACACTTAAGGGGTCTTCAGCGTGGGAACCAACCCCTGCCACACCCAAGCCACACCCCCCTACAACCTACTGTACCTCAGAGGCGTGGGAAACTACAAAATATGTCCATAAAACTTGTAGACACGATGGGGAAATTCAGGGAAGCATAATTACCCCTGCTACATGAACACCAGGTTCTCCCCAGACACGCTCGCGTCACACGCTCTGTCTCCATTTTCTGCCCGCGGCTCCAGCTAGGAATACATATGGGAGAGAGAGAGTGGCCGGCCTCTCAACCACATCCGGCCCGATCAAGGCCAGAACTGGGGCACAGATGGCCCAGATCAAACTCAGAGCAATCCGGAGCACCATCTGGGAATAAAGCCCTCACACCAATTAGGTGCCAACATGGGAGCACGTTCCTCTCATCTCCTATCACTCCCTCTCTATCACTCCCTCTCTATCACTCCCTCTCCCTTCGGCTTTTTTTTGTCCACACTTGTCCACTCCGCTTTCCAGGCCAACTGACAATTCCGTGAAGACAAAGTAGAATAAAGGAGGCTGGGGGTGGTGTGTGTGTGTGTGTGGGTGTCTGTGTCTGTGTGTGCGGTGGGAGGTCTCCCCTGACATCAAGCGCTGAAGCTGCGTCCTCACACACTCCCAATAATTGGTGACAGAGTTTGATGTGTGTGAGCTGTGCTGGGACCGGCCGCACTGTCCCTCCTGCTCTCACTCGCTGCCGAGCGGTCAGCGTGGGTCTCTGATGTGCCGAGCGGTCAGCGTGGGTCTCTGATGTGCCGAGCGGTCAGCGTGGGTCTCTGATGTGCCGAGCGGTCGGCGTGGGTCTCTGATGTGCCGAGCGGTCGGCGCGGGTCTCTGATGTGCCGAGCGGTCGGCGCGGGTCTCTGATGTGCCGAGCGGTCGGCGCGGGTCTCTGATGTGCCGAGCGGTCAGCGTGGGTCTCTGATGTGCCGAGCCGTCTGGAGCAGGGACGGTGTCGTCAGGGGGGCTGGGCCGGCCCTGTGTCCAAATAACAAAGCCTTAAGGGCATAGCCTTTATCTACAGTCTCCTCTTATGACTGCCCTGAGCAACGGAATGAGGCAGACAAATTGAATTTGTGGCTCCAATTGTTCAGTGGGTGATACAGAGGAAAGAGGGATAGAACGGGAAAATAAAGAGAGAGAATTGCCTTAAATGCCCAAAATAGCAGAAGACTAGAGTGAATCAACCAGCAGGTAGGTAAGCTGGCAAGGAGACTGATGAACATTCGGTGAGACTTTTGCCAGGTTCCAGAATAGTCTAATAAGGCAGCAAAAAGCAAACCTGTCAGAGTTTGACATCTTAACAAGGATACTTCTTAGGTAGTGTTTGTGTGTGTGTGTGTGTATGCGTATGCGTATGCGTATGTGTATGTATGCGTATGTGTATGTGTATGCGTATGCGTATGCGTATGCGTATGCGTATGTGTGTATGTGTGTGTGTATGTGTGTGCGTGTGCGTGTGCGTATGCGTATGTGTGTGTGTGTATGTGTATGTGTGTATGCGTATGTGTATGTGTATGCGTATGCGTGTGTGTGTGTGTATGCGTATGCGTATGCGTATGCGTATGCGTATGTGTATGTATGCGTATGTGTATGTGTATGCGTATGTGTGTATGTGTGTATGTGTGTGTGTGTGTATGCGTATGCGTATGCGTATGTGTATGTGTGTGTGTATGCGTATGCGTATGTGTGTGTATGTGTGTATGCGTATGTGTGTGTATGTGTGCATGTGTGTGTGCGTATGTGTATGTGTATGTCTGCATGTGTTTTTTTGCACATTTTATAGTGTGTGGGGAGCTTCTGTTTGTCTGTATAGTATGTGATATGTGTGAGAATTCTAATGTCCATGTCTCATTGTGTCTGATTGTGCTTTATCTCACTTCACTTCAGAAAGAGTGATTTTCATGTGTATGTTTTTGCATACGTGTTTGTGATTGTCTGTGGTTGTCCATATGTCAAAGTAACACCTGATGATTCTGCATCCATCATGTTGTAGTAGCTCCCCTTAGAGGAAGAGGAAGTGTATGCGTATGTGTCTGTGTGCATGTGTGTCTGCCCGCCTGTGTGCATATTCTTCACAACTTTCACACACCTATCTATCTATCTGTGTGTGTGTGTGAGTGTGTGTGTGTGTGTGTGTGTGTGTGTGTGTGAGTGTGTGTGTGTGTGAGTGTGTGTGTGTGAGTGTGTGTGTGAGTGTGTGAGTGTGTGTGTGTGTGTGTGTGTATGAGGGGCCGTCTAGGCCTTAATTCATACTTGGTCTTACACACACTATCATAATCTTGCACATACACCACTATACTCATGCACACTCACTATTATAGTCATTTTACATGTATGTATGAGAGGGTATAGTCGTGTATGTGAGAGAGTATAGTAGTGTATGTGAAGGAGTATAGTAGTGAATGTGAGAGAGTATAGTAGTGTATGTGAGAGCGTAAAGAGTATAGTAGTGTATGTGAGAGAGTATAGTAGTGTATGTGAGAGAGTTTAGTAGTATATGTGAGAGAATATAGTAGTGTATGTGAGAGACTATAGTAGTGTATGTGAGAGACTATAGTAGTGTATGAGAGAGAGTATAGTCGTATATGTGAGAGACTATAGTAGTGTATGCGAGAGAGTATAGTAGTGCATGTGAGAGTTTGGTAGTGTATGTGAGAGAGTATAGTAGTGTATGTGAGAGAGAGTTTCGTAGTGTATGCGAGAGAGTATACTAGTGTATGCAAGAGAGTATAGTAGTGTATGCGAGAGAGTTTAGTAGTGTATGTGAGAGAGTATAATAGTGTATGCGAGAGAGTTTAGTAGTGTATGCGAGAGAGTTTAGTAGTGTATGCGAGAAGGTATAGTAGTGAATGCAAGAGAGTATAGTAGTGAATGTGAGAGAGTATAGTGGTGTATGCGAGAGAGTATAGTAGTATATGTGAGAGTATAGTGGTGTATGTGAGAGAGTATAGTGGTGTGTGTGAGAGAGTTTGCATGAAACGGAAGGGAGTTTGCATGAAACGGAAGGAGTTTGATTTCTCAGTTCCTGATTGGTTTGTCAATGTCACTTCTCTCTAGCTAGCCAATTAAAATCAAGGAAGGGGCGGGACCTACACTGTCAACAATGTTCGTGGTTCGTGTAGACCTAGTGGTCGAGGGAAAAATCAGCCAACTCCTATGTGACTAAATATTAAACTTCTACTGCAAACCGAATGCAAATTAGGCTACAAAGACATGAGGGGTGCCTATTCTATTGTAATAGCCTAGGCTACCAGATTTCTTTTGTCTGACGAAGTCATATTTTAGTGAACTGAGATCTGAAAGATTGCTGCCATTGCAGTTAGCTAGTTAGCTAGCATTCCAGCAACATTCCAAAAAGGACATGCATTACAGTTTGGCTGGCAGACGTTTTTGGTAACCTTGTCTGCTGTTGCCAGTGACTCGTGAGCCTGTGTCCACATCGCTATTTTTGCACTGACAGCCAAAGATTCTAGAACAGAGCTCCGGACAGCGCTCCTTTCCATCTAGTAAAGCTCCTTTCAGAGTGCTGCAGGTCAAGTGTTTATTGTTGCTAGGTTACCAAAGTATCTACCAGCAGCATGTCGTTGCTGCCTGGCTTATTGCTAACTAACTAGCTAACTGAAATGGCAATCTTTTAGGACTCAGTTCACTAAAATATGACTTCGCCAGACAAAAGGAGCTGGCATTACAATAGAATATGTCACCCCTTGTGTCTTTGTAATTTGCATTCGGTTTGCAGTAGTAGTTTAATATTTAGTCACATAGGACTTGGCTGATTTTTTCCTCCACCTCTAACGTTATACGGACTGTGTTGACAGTGTAAATGCTAGGTCCCGCAGCAATTTTTCAGGACTCAGTTCACTAAAATATGACTTGGCCAGACAAAAGAAATCTGGTAGCCTAGGCTATTACAATAGAATAGGCACCCCTCATGTCTTTGTAGCCTAATTTGCATTCGGTTTGCAGTAGAAGTTTAATATTTAGTCACATAGGAGTTGGCTGATTTTTCCCTCGACCACTAGGTCTACACGAACCACGAACATTGTTGACAGTGTAGGTCCCGCCCCTTCCTTGATTTTAATTGGCTAGCTAGAGAGAAGTGACATTGAGAAACCAATCAGGAACTGAGAAATCAAACTCCTTCCGTTTCATGCAAACTCTCTCACACACACCACTATACTCTCTCACATATACTACTATACTCTCTCGCATACACCACTATACTCTCTCACATTCACTACTATACTCTCTTGCATTCACTACTATACCTTCTCACATACACTACTAAACTCTCTCGCATACACTACTAAACTCTCTCGCATACACTATTATACTCTCTCACATACACTACTAAACTCTCTCGCATACACTACTATACTCTCTTGCATACACTAGTATACTCTCTCGCATACACTACTAAACTCTCTCTCACATACACTACTATACTCTCTCACATACACTACCAAACTCTCTCACATGCACTACTATACTCTCTCGCATACACTACTATAGTCTCTCACATATACGACTATACTCTCTCACATACACTACTATAGTCTCTCACATACACTACTATATTCTCTCACATATACTACTAAACTCTCTCACATACACTACTATACTCTCTCACATACACTACTATACTCTTTACTCTCTCACATACACTACTATACTCTCTCACATTCACTACTATACTCCTTCACATACACTACTATACTCTCTCACATACACGACTATACCCTCTCATACATACATGTAAAATGACTATAATAGTGAGTGTGCATGAGTATAGTGGTGTATGTGCAAGATTATGATAGTGTGTGTAAGACCAAGTATGAATTAAGGCCTAGACGGCCCCTCATATGTGCGTGTGTGTGTGTGTGTTCACTAATGTGTATAATCCATCAGTGTGAGCAGGTTCACAGACGTTTGCCAGTGCTGCATGGAGACGGGTGTCACCCTGATTCCCGCTGGAGCACCTGTGATGAGCACCTGTGATGAGCACCTGTGATGTGCACCTGTGATGTGCACCTGTGATGAGCACCTGTGATGCGCACCTGTGTTCCCCCTTTACATTCACCTGTGATGTGCACCTGTGATGTGCACCTGTGATCCCCCTTTGCATTCACCTGTGATGCGCACCTGTGTTCCCCATTTACATTCACCTGTGATGTGCACCTGTGATGTGCACCTGTGATGTGCACCTGTGATCCCCGTTTACATTCACCTGTGATGTGCACCTGTGATGTGCACCTGTGAGCACCTGTGATGTGCACCTGTGATGTGCACCTGTGATCCCCGTTTACATTCACCTGTGAGCACCTGTGTTCCCCCTTTACATTCACCTGTGAGCACCTGTGATCCCCCTTTACATTCACCTGTGATCCCCCCTTTACATTCACCTGTGATCCCCCTTTACATTCACCTGTGATGTGCACCTGTGTTCCCCCTTTACATTCACCTGTGAGCACCTGTGATGTGCACCTGTGATCCCCCTTTACATTCACCTGTGAGCACCTTTGAGCACCTGTGATCCCCCTTTACATTCACCTGTGAGCACCTGTGATCCCCCTTTACATTCACCTGTGATCACCTGTGAGCACCCTTTACATTCACCTTTGATCACCTGTGTTCCCCCTTTACATTCACCTGTGAGCACCTGTGTTCCCCCTTTACATTCACCTGTGAGCACCTGTGATCCCCCTTTACATTCACCTGTGAGCACCTGTGATCCCCCTTTAGCCTCCGAACAACCCCCACCACCACCAGCACCAGCACCACTACACCCCCAGCACCACTACACCCCCAGCACCACCACCACCACCAGCACCACTACACCCCCAGCACCACCACCACTACACCCCCAGCACCACCACTACACCAGCACCAGCACCAGCACCACTACACCCCCAGCACCACCACCACTACACCCCCAGCACCACCACCCCCACCACTACACCCCCAGCACCACCACCAGCACCACTACACCCCCAGCACCACCACCCCCACCACTACACCCCCAGCACCAGCACCACTACACCACCACTACACCCCCAGCACCACCACCCCCAGCACCACCACCACCACTACACCCCCAGCACCACCACCACCACTACACCCCCAGCACCACCACCACTACACCCCCAGCACCACCACCACCACTACACCCCCAGCACCACCAGCACCAGCACCACTACACCCCCAGCACCACCACCACTACACCCCCACCACCACCACCACCAGCACCACTACACCCCCAGCACCACCACTACACCCCCAGCACCACCACCCCCACCACTACACCCCCAGCACCACCACCACCACTACACCCCCAGCACCACCACCACCACTACACCCCCAGCACCACCACCCCCACCACTACACCCCCAGCACCACCACCACCACCACTACACCCCCAGCACCACCACCCCCACCACTACACCCCCAGCACCACCACCACTACACCACCACCACTACACCCCCAGCACCACCACCACCACTACAACCCCAGCAGCACCACCACCACTACACCCCCAGCACCACCACCACCACTACACCCCCAGCACCACCACCACTACACCCCCACAATTTCATTTAACCCGTCAGCGTGTGTCTGGTGATTTCGGAGTGATTTTTCTTCATTGGCGCTCCGCGGGCGATGACTGGCAGGCAGACACTGCCCTGGAGCAGCGATGTGGCGTCTGACCTACTTTTCCCTCCTCTGTTGTTTGTGGCCTTTTCATCCGTCGCTGTCCATGCGTCCTCACCATCTGTGTAGGAGACACATCACCTGTTCTCCTGCATACATATCTATTCACACACATGCGTCCTCACCATCTGTGTAGGAGACACATCACCTGTGCTCCTGCATACATATCTATTCACACACTGAAAACCACCATTTTTGTTTTGAAATACATGTACGCACACAAGCAGATGTGATGACAATATCCTCGGATTCCCCAAATAATCAACAAACTATAAATAGTAATTTAACAGATATTCATGAGAATAGCAATCCAATACCATACCACAAAACCTTTAGAACCCTGGGCAGAGGCTGTCAATGGCACACTCAATCACACACTGATATGCAAACGTGCAATGGCACACTCAATTACACACTGATATGCAAAAGTGCTTATCTGAACTGTAGTAATGAATAGCAGCCAGTTTATTGACAAGTGAAAAAGTAATTTATACATATCAACACATACACTAGCACTGTATGACCTACAGTAGCTTGCCACACATCCCATGTTCACTTCTGAACTTGCCTTATATCCAACCAGTGTTGTAATGTAACGGAGTACAAATACTTTGTTACTGTACTTAAGTAGAAATTTCACGTATCTGTACTTTACTTCGCTATTTAAATTTATGCCAACTTTCACTTTTACTCCACTACATTTCCTAGACACCTTTTCAGTTTCAACTAATGACTGGCATATTAGTAGCTGCTGGACATAGGTGGCCTGTGTGTGTGAGAGAGAGAGTGAGATAGTGACCTGGGGAGTAGGCTAAGTAAGCCCTAGAAATGCTCATACCACATGACCAAACTGTTCTCCCTACAAACAGGTCATTTATTTTTTTTAAATAAATAAGTTATTTATTTTTTATTTTTACCTGACCATACAAAAGTGACATTTCTGTTTCTGTTTTTTTCTTTGATGTCAGCTCTAAAAATATTCTGTTTGTTCTTTGAACTTAAGAGAATTGTTCCTGAAAAGTCCTAGAAAAGAATGTGATTTTGATTTGATGAGTGAGATTAAGAAGATATGGGAACCCTGAATATGCTTTCTGCTTTACTATAAGTTCAAAATAAAACGGCTTGCTTTTTTACTTTTTACTTTTACTTCAAATACTTAAGTACATTAAATATCAGAAAATTACTTTTGATACTTAAGTATAGTATATATCAGATACTTTAAGACTTTTACTTAAGTAATATTCTAAAAGGTAACTTTCACTTCTACCAAAGTCTTTTTCTAGTACGATACTTGTACTTTTACTCAAGTATTGCTTTCTAGTACTTTATACAACACTGTATCCAACTTGCATTATATCCAGTACAAAAAGCATCCACACATCTTCAAAGAACTACCTTCTAGAATTTGCATCTTTGTGCATTGTTAAATGAGCTGTACTATGACTTGCCATGGGCAAAGAAAGATAAGCCGGCATCATCCCGTCTAGTATTTAACTAACAACAAGCTGACAGTGACAAATCAGCACTTGGTCCCACATGTTTGAATCCCTCCACACACACGTCCGAGGCAAATGGTCTGCTTGGATACACACAAAGGAAGACAAAAGGAGCACAGTCACTGATATGACTAATATATTACTAGTTTTGTAATTCAATTAGTGCAGCTACTCTGCACTGTACTGTGGCATAGACCTTGGACCTGTTGTCATCCAAAAATTAATGATGTGCATACAATTAACAGAATTACTTTAGCTTCTCTAGCTCTATTGTTTCATTGTGTCTGTATCTAGTCACACACACACACACACACACACACAAACTACTTGAAATTACTTGAAATTAATACATCTTGAACACTGATCAATTCACAATGTGAAAATTAGATCATAACTGTTTACTAAAAGAGCATGATATTAATTGGACTTTTAAGTGTACACAATTTTTTAGTCAAAAGAACATTCCGAGAGAGGAAGAACAACAAAGAAATAAAAATTCTGTTGAAAAAATAGTTTTTATTATTACACGGCTCTGCTCCATTCACTTGAATGAGCCTTCCCAATGTCTGGAGGTCTGATCATTCTTATTAACAGACCATTGCTATGTATAACAGACCGCTGTCAAGGGAAATGGCTTTTGTGCTTCTGATTCACGTTTTTGATCTCTCCGCAAGTAGTCCGGTCACTTCTTGCAATGGAACTTCATTTAAAAGTGAAAGCAGACGGTTGATCACCTGTGTTCTAAAGAACGTCTGATTCAAGTTCAGCGTGTGTTGCAAACTATTTGTTTCTCAGCAAAAGCCACAATGAAACAGTAACAAATAAATGTAGTGTAAATGTAGTTTTTGTTTTTTTTTGGCAAATAAATCCCTTCAGGGTGTAGCAAGACCCCTCCGCTGGCATGTCAGGGTCCGGTACACCCGTTAGGGACTTATTTTCCTGATAATCACCGGTGTTCTATACATTATCCCTTACTTACAGTATGTCAACTTTGCTAGAGGTGATATAGGTTACAGTCGAGGGCTTTCACAGAGTTCTGCTAAATGTTCAACACAAGAGACAAGGATGAACTCTGCACAACAACATAGCTGGGTCTGGTGTATATTGGTATATATTGGGACATGGCTACCCAGATCTGCTGAGATTATTATTATTAGTAGTATTTTTGGAAACATGCTGTGCCTATTTAATCACAGTGTGGTGTCAGCATTGATATACCCCCTGGTATTTAGACTATTTAGAAAATGTGAGATAGAGAGTTTCACTGCAATTGTATAAGAGACATGCTGAAGAGAAAGAAGGAAAGAGAGAGAGACAGATAGAGAGAGAGAAAGGGAGGGAGAGAGACAGATAGAGATAGAGAGAGAGGGAGGGAGAGAGAGAGAGCAAAACAATTTCTCCCACAATTCACAGTGGGGGTTCTTACCTGTTGCAAACTCCAGCTCAAACCAACCAATAGCTCAATGTCACTCTCTGTAATTGCTCCCCGAAAGAGTAAAAGGGTGAAACGATATTATTTCCCTGTCATTGCTCCTCAGCCATGCTTCTCCTTCACCGTTGATATGGAGTGTTGTGCTGTTTTAATTACAAGCCTAAAACCACCATTTCAATTGCCTATGATTTCTTTTATATAATTTCCCTTTCAATGCTTAGCAGATTGAACGGGCTGTCTTTGAAGCGTTGTCATGGTGTGTTTACACCAAAGTATGCCCATTTTTACCGGACCAAAGAACTTATTTTTGCACAGATAATATAAGCTATAGATTATTTGTGATTTTGAAATAACAATATACAAAGGGAAGCTTGTATGCTATATTCTTATAATCCGAAATGTACTGTCAGCATGCCATGATGCAAAGCATAGCAATCTACTGTAGATGTGAGGACAGTAACCTTACTACATTGTAGAGTCAGAGATATAGCACTCTTTATTAAAACCTTACGTTGTATGTCTGATACATAGACATATGGCATATAAAACCAGGCTAATAGTTGCACTATTGGTATTACTTTTGGCACACAAAGCACACTGTTAACAAGACACAACTCGTTACTTAAGAAAATGACTTCCACCGTTGGCTCCTAAGTCCACACACATTAATGCCTAAGAGGGCTTCTCATCCTCTAAACCAATCAACTGTTAGGGTCGGAACTATCTGTTTTTTAATTGAAGCGAAAGCCAAAACTCATAAATCATGTTGGGGGCTGGCGTAATTGAAAGGCGAGTGCATTTTTAATGAAGTTGGCAGGCTGTTTCCTGTGCCTGCATGTCAGGGTGATCTGTCATGTCACCATTTTGCCCCCGCCCCCAGCACCAGCCCCTTCATACTAACGTCAGGCTGCGGAAATTGAAGTGGCCCACTCGTCTTTGTTAGACCCTCATTCCCATGTAAGGTCATTTTGCAGTAGGTGGAAAAAATGGTTGCGGAGTCTAACATTAACTATGCTGCTTCATCCTGAGCTGAACACATTTGGATTCATCCAAGATATTTTGCATTTCAAGCACATAATAGAATTTGATCAAATCAAGACTGGGAAAGAAAACAACTAAATATCCACTAATAAAAAGCCAACATGATAATTCATGTGTTCTTAACCCTCCTGTTGTGTTCGTTTTATGTTCACTAGTTTTGTGTTCCCGGTAAAAAATGGCCACTGCATTATGACTTGCTATAAATCCATAGTAACACACATATTATCATCTAATGTTGTGATAGACCTTTGCATCAACTTATGTTCTATTGGACATTACCAGATAGGAACTTCCATTTGCTATTTATTGACCTGAGGTCATGCTAGTCAGAAAGGGGAAGATTCTATTGGGGAAAGGTTCCAGTGGGGGTAGAAGCAAAGAGGGGGAGTGAATTAGAATTAGCTTGTGTGAATGTATGAATGTACAGAAGCACATATACAGTCCATCTGATCAACATGTATGTTCCTGGACTCAATTTTATACACTGGCCATTTTCTCACCCATTCATTTCTAATGGCCGCTCATTTTTGACCGGGAACACAATGGGTGTTTTAAAGTTAAATAAAACACCCAAATTGTTATGAAAATTATAAAAATTTGCTTTGTGTGTTCAGATGCCCTGTGTTAACAAAGTCGTGGAGCCTCACAAATTTGACCAGGGTTAAGTAGAGACAAATAACTCTTAAAATAGTAGCAGACTTGGCGTATGTATATGAGTGCTTGTGGGCCTAAGTATCTGTACATTTGTGTATGTGTCAAAGGTTAGTCTAGCATGTGCACATTACTATTCATCGTTTTCTCTACAACACAAACATTAAGGGCCCTATCATGACAGTCAAAAGCGCATCGTCACTCGTCAAAAGCTTATTCAAATTTAGTAGGATGTCCAGTCCACATTGGGAGGGTTTTCGTTATCAAACGTCAAGCGCATGGCGCAACAAGGTGTTCCTAGGTTTTTTAATCAGTCATGGATGTGTTTGGGGCGTAACATCATTTAAACCAATGAGAATGACATCTGCCATTCCCTTTACCGGCGCAAACCGGTTGTCAAATAAATGCATCGGTATTTCGACATTCAATGGCACATTTGAAGGAGGCTGCTTGCGAGACCGTATGGAATAGTCATTCCACTAAACCATGCTTTACTAAAACCTAGCATAACCTTCACGCATTTGCACTGTATTATTTGAACTTATTGGCAAAGTGAAACTAACTTCACCATGGTGTCAGTCAATGACAAGACAGTTATATGCAGTTACTTTCACTATTGACTGACAATGGGTTACCATCGAAAACATAGGATGGAAAAAGCAACACTTAGGGCCTACCCTAATATTGCTCAAATGACTGAATAAAAAAAAACATTTATCCTGCAGAGGAGTGGCTTATATCTTGAGACAGTGCGTCTTCAGCTGTGCTCCATACGTGTCTCTCGCCTCTCCCCTATCACTTTTAACTGTCATTACCAATTTGCAAATGATGGTGAATAACTACTCATCATGAGATGTACAGTATTTACAGTATATCTTTATTCTAATTATGTCTTTATTCTAATTATGTTTCCCATTGTAATCGTGCAATTTGTAATGTTTTGCATGGACGTGCGCTGGTGTGCATTCATGGATGATAGAAGGATGGTGCCTTGTGCACCCGCCAATATGACTGTTGACAATGCGCTCTTAAAATAACATATAAACAACTCGCAATAGACTTCTGACCAGGTGTACAATAGTGATTTTTAGACAATGCGCTAAGCCACTCCCTAAGTTGTTAATTGCCACACCCCTGGGCGCATTGTTTAAAAAATAAACGTGCAAAATAAGGAATTCAACTTAAACGAGTTTTACGCCATGCGCCAGGGTGCGCGGGTACAGCCCTAACTCTTTGTCCTTCACTCCCAACTTCAGAGATACTGTACATCCAACTTACCGGGTCTGTTATATGGCCGCCTGCATTGTCCCAAGTGCTGCGAATACTCTGAGACAGACTTCTGAACTTGCGCTGAGCCTGATAGGGGTGCGTGGAACTTGCTCAGATAGTCAGAAGAAACACAGAAACTTGTGTTTGTGGAGCAGAGTGCTGTGTGACGCTCCCATCTGTTTGCCTGTGTCTGCAGATGGTATGATGCAGAAACAGAGTCATACCCCCCCCCCCCCCCCCCCCCCACACACACACACACACACACACATAATGCTCTTAGCTGGCTATCCTCCGACTAGCTCATGCAAATATGACATTTATGCAGTGTGAGGGCAAGGGAGTTTTGAATGGATTTCTGGACACTTGGAAAAATGAAAGTGAAATTGCACTTGGCGTGAGCCATTGTGGCTGGCGGTCTGTTGGTTTCATTTCTCCTCCCTCTCTAACCTTTCTATCTGCCTTATTCTTTCAAATAAAAACTCAAATGACACACACACACACACAGACACACACACAAAGGGCCACACGCCTGTGATTCTCCATGAAAGTAAACCGGGGTCATTCACGGCCACTGTTCAGTCGTATGTGAAGTATTTAATATGAGAATGTTTTAGTCTCTCTCCTCTTTCATTCATCAATAACTAGGTAATTACCCCAAACTAAAAGACATTTGTTGTGTTGTCACTGGGGGCAGATTTGGAATAGATTTTCATCTGGTCAGGTAACAGCACCACTTCTATGTGCAGGAAATCAGCATAATAAATGAAGGCAGTTAATTCTAGTCAATATCCCACAATGTTTTGCACCAATTACAAAGCGATGCCAAACTCTAAGTGCCTGTAAGCACTGCAATGCTTAGTGGGAGTTCATTGTTTAAACGCTGCGTTTGTACCCTGTTTTATACCTCAAACAAAAAGTTTTTCTCCTTTTTTTGTCTAAAAGTTTGCAAAATTAATTTTGAGATGAATACTCCAAATGTGATGTATAAACTTCCATCTTCCTTAAGCTCCTAAAGCACTTATAGAATTGCATTGGCACTAATTATAGTCTTTTATTAGGCGGTAAGTATCCATTGGTAGCTCCTCAAGATATACTCTTTCAGCAGCTGTTGAGAGGTTCAGTTCAATGTAAGCATTTCTGTAACCAACACAACTGACCAAAAGGGTGACTATAGTCCCTTTCAACAAGAAAAACAAAAACAATGCTTGAATGTTCTATTGGGTTCCCAATCTACCTCCGCTTCATTAAGATAACATATGGAATGTTAAAACGGAAGCCTTGTGGGAACAACTATGATGCTGATAATGGAACTCTCTTGAAACGGTGAAGAAGTCCAACATGCACATGTGGTTATTTTATTCTTGTGTTTATCTTACAGGTATATGCCCACACATGGGCGGGGGGCCTGGATCAATAACAAAATCATGTGACATCACACCACCTGCTGGAGTGCTTCTCCATCTCGTACAAACACACTCATTTGAGGCTCATCTGACTCTCATCTGACTCTCACGATGAGTCTCCATTTTCCATTTCTCTTTCATTGCCACGATGAGAAGAACAGACTTCTCTAGCACATGTAAAGCAGGAAAACCCTGTAAATGCTTACAATGGGCATGCATATCACTGGGTTTCCAGTCAGGGGGGGTCATAAAGTTAACTTGTCAGAGGACCTCTTTCTGATGTTCACTACAAAGGACTTGCATTGTCTACTGTAACAACAACTCTCATAACAAGTGTCATGTGTGTGCTGTAATCAGACACACCACCTGTTCGGGTGGGACCCAACCGACAGGCAGACTCCCACTATGCTGGTGTGAAGCCACTGACACTGAAGCACGGAGAAACCTTGTCTGTTTGTGATATCCAAAGAGATGGGCCAATGTATAAAATCTACTATGTATATAAACACTATTCATGTTTGGTCTTTGATCCTTACAATATGGGCTGCATAGGACCTGATTGAAAGAGAAATCCAATTTTTACATGGATCTTAATCGCTAGACGTCACCGATAGGGAAAAACCCAACATAAATCGGTGCTACCGAACCAAAGTGGCTGCAGCTAATGGTCAGTACTCCCAGTCAGCTTTAATTCTAGGTCTGGAGGCATCATCTAAACATGCCTTTTTGCCTATTAACAGACTCAAAATGTCATTAAAAGGTCTGTAATATATTAACAGATTCCTTACGTGACAAAACGATGCATTTTCTACTCATTAGCTGTGAAGAAACTTTCTAAATTCAAAGTTGGAAGCTGCTTACTTCAGCTGAGGAGCTGGTTTCTTTACTTTTCTCTCTCTCTCTCTTAACCCACTCACTCACTCTTTCACTCAGCTTTGTATCCAATTCTTCACATTCAGTGCATTTAGGTTTTATTTGCTTTAATCAGCATCCATTATATTTCCTATTGCTACTAATTATTTAATTTAGCTGTCATTGGTTATGGTTCTTAGTACCAATTTGGCTTTCTCCCTTACATGTCATTTGGTCTGTACCTGTACCAGTTATGCTTGCTATGTCTTGGTCTTGCTCAACTGAGTGCTTAATTTAGAGCTGATGATTAGCATATTTGGCTTGGTTGCTGACCGTGGTCCTGGAGTGCCAACAGTACTTGCAGATGGTATGTGAGTGATGTCCACTGTCTCCCCCATGGATAAGTGGTGATATGAACTCAAAGAAGCTGAAAAGAAGGAGAGAAGGGAGGAGGCAGGATGGTGGCTTTGTACTAAAGTAGGTAGGTTTAAGGCCTCCTAAAACGTGGAAGTGGGGAGTTAATCAATGTATTGCTACAATAAACATTCAGTAAGAACTTGACATGATATGTTTTAGTAAAATTCTTCATAGTACATAGAAATACAATGGAGTCAGATTAATTGGTTTTAGAAATGTGTGGAGACTGGTTCATAGCACAACGTTGATATTATATTTACCCTTCTTATGCATATGGCTGTCCCACAAACAAAATAAGCCTTCCGGTTCTATGTTTCTTTGGTAATATCAAGACTTCCTGTTACAGTTGTTGTCATGAACATGATCAAATTTCATAGCCTACATATACTTTCAGAAAGAGAGAAATCACACTCAAATGAATCCACATGGCTCTTAGACCCACAAAAGGACCTGTGGTGGATGAGGAAGCTATACCATCCACATGGCTCTTAGACCCACAAAAGGACCTGTGGTGGATGAGGAAGCTATACCATCCACATGGCTCTTAGACCCACAAAAGGACCTGTGGTGGATGAGGAAGCTATACCATCCACATGGCTCTTAGACCCACAAAAGGACCTGTGGTGGATGAGGAAGCTATACCATCCACATGGCTCTTAGACCCACAAAAGGCTCAGAAATCTCTGTGCAGCAACGCAGGAGTCACAGGAGACTGACCTTGTCTCACCTCCCACCCCTCCACACTCACCTCCCACCCCTGCACACATAAATGTTGTCCTTGCCTATTAGCCCACCCCTCCACACATACATGTTGTCCTTGCCTATTAGCCCACCCCTCCACACATACATGTTGTCCTTGCCTATTAGCCCACCCCTCCACACATACATGTTGTCCTTGCCTATTAGCCCAACCCTCCACACATACATGTTGTCCTTGCCTATTAGCCCACCCCTCCACACATACATGTTGTCCTTGCCTATGAGCCCACTTCCTCTTGCCCTGCACGAGTGTGAGTGACGCTACAACTACTTGGTTCTCTACATGCATACTGCCTCTGCGCCTGCTGTGCTCTCTGGGCGTCTGTGTCCTGAATGAAAGCTGTCCAACCTGACAAGAGGCCAAATCAAAAGTGACACACAACCTCACATTTGATTGCCAGAGTTAACGAAAGCCAGATGAGAGGCTGATTGAATATGCGTCTTTGTGTCACGATGCAAAATTGACCTCTCTTGATCTAAAGGGTGTGACTGACTCACTCTGTCTCTCCCTGCATACACGCATATGTGTGTGTGTGTGTGTGTGTGTGTTTGTGTGTGTGTGTGTGTGTGTGTGTGTGTGTGTGTGTTCACTGAACTGATATGTGTCAGTATTCCAGTGAGAAAGAGATTAGATCAGATTTAATTGACTGACAGATGAGAATGACACTTCACGTTTGGTCTCACCAGTTGGCTGCAAACAATCTATCTGAAGTAGAACACAGACGTGTTACACAGACATTAAGAAAAGTGCTGTACATACAATTAAATAAATCACTGTGAATTGCTTTAATTGTCACATTAATGCAGAAACAGCTTCTAATGAAGCAGACTAATGTGTGACACAGTAAAAGACATGTAAGGGGGGAAGGAATGACAACAAAAATTGAGGCTTTTAGATGTCTGTTTTTATATTTGCACAATTGTGGCCGTCTAACATTGTTGAAATTCCTCCACCAAACCAAAACCAAAGTCATTATCATCAGTTTACAACATGAAAGGAATTGCTTTAAAGTACAATAAGCATCTGTGGGACACTTAATATGAGGTTACATGCACAACACACTGCATTCCTTTGAAGGAATTAAGCTCTCTGGATAGGGTGCCTAATTTCTTTTGGCATCCTCAGAGTCAGGACAAAATATCAATTTATACCAATATAATGCAGTTGTCCTTAGCGGCATGAGGCATGAGTAGTAAAAGTTTTTCCTCATAGCTGTTTGGGTTTCCTTTTTCCCCAATTTGCTCATTTTGCGCTGACTCTCCCACCATCTCTCTTTTTTCAGACACACATAACCACAGCCACACACACGCGAACATACACACACACACACACACACACACACACACACACACACACACACACACACACACATTCACACATTCACACAAACACACATGCACACACACACACAAACACACACACACACATTCACACAAACACACACACAAACACACACAAAAACACACACACACACAAAATGCCCTCACATCCCCCCTGCAGGAGTATCTCTGGAAAGGTCGGGTGGCCCTGTGGCCTGGTTGGCCCCTGTGACACCTGTACACACTGAGTATAGACTAATTAGCCGGGAGGCTGCAGATGCTGTGGTAAAGTGAGGGGAAATGGGCTCATTATCACACGCAACACCGCTCTCCGCTCCCTAGGAAAGCAGTCTCATAAAACTATCAAGGTGAAAAAAACACTATTAAACATAATCATTGGGAAGCAAATAAAAAAAAACAGCTTAGACACTTTTTGAAGCCTTTGTATGCACACCCTGTTACTTCGTCTGGCAGAGAGACTGGGGCAAAGTTAGCTCAAATGTGAAGACACTTTTTTGGTCCCCTGAGCATTCTATCCCATGACCTTCACAAAAATAACAAAAGAACCCCTGAACCCTTCTGATAATGCTGAATCTGGTTTAGTTAAGGGTACATATGGTTGCAATGCATAGTAAACAGGGATCCTGACATTTTAAGAGAAAGATGCTGAATGATGTTTAAAGGAGAAGTTTGGTGTGATATTGACCTAAAGTGTGTTGAAACATAATACCGAGTGTGAACTTTTGTCTCATAGCTCAACTCGGCTTGTCCCCTGCAATCCGAAATCTGGCGCTAGTTAGCTGACGCTACCAACAGGTTTTCGATGGGGGTGCCTCGGGCATCGGCCTAGCCATGCAAATAAATTACTGTTTGACACCATTTACGAGGCTCAAAGTAGCTCCACACTTCATTGGTAGACTTCCGAGGGCCCTGACATTTAAAGCAAGACATTGAGAAGTTTGAAAAAGCGCTGGTGGTTTATTTACAAGACGATTTGAAAAAGCGCTGGTAGTTTATTTACAAGACGATTTGAAAAAGCGCTGGTAGTTTATTTACAAGACGATTTGAAAAAGCGCTGGTAGCCTAGTTTATTTACAAGACAATTTATACAGACAGGAAGTTTATTTACAAGACGATTTATACAGACAGGAAGTTTATTTACAAGACGATTTATACAGACAGGAAGTTTATTTACAAGACGATTTATACAGACAAGAAGTTTATTTACAAGACGATTTATACAGACAGGAAGTTTACTTACAAGACGATTTATACAGACAGGAAGTTTATTTACAAGACGATTTGAAAAAGCACTGGTAGTTTATTTACAAGACGATTTATACAGACAGGAAGTTTATTTACAAGACGATTTATACAGACAGGAAGTTTACTTACAAGACGATTTATACAGACAGGAAGTTTATTTACAAGACGATTTGAAAAAGCACTGGTAGTTTATTTACAAGACGATTTGAAAAAGCACTGGTAGTTTATTTACAAGACGATTTGAAAAAGCACTGGTAGTTTATTTACAAGACGATTTATAGACAGAACCTTCAGTAAGTTTACCGCTCGCCGACATCTTGAATTTAGTCACGATAAGTCGAGCGACGAGTACGAATGAACAGGCATGATAAGGGATCAGATTCCATAAATAATTCTGTGGAAATGCATGGATTCCAGTTGCTGCTATTGGAAGCAACTGTAATGCATTTCCACGGAATTATTTTTAAGTTTTGTTTATTTATGTTTTTATTTTATTTTATTTATTTATTTTTTTATTTTTTATTTATTGTTTATTTATTATTATTATCATATCTTTGGTATATCAAAAATACAAAGAGTAAGTCTGAGCACGCAGTGATAGTGGTGTAGATGGGTGTGTCTTTACCATGACAGCCAGGGCACCATGATTCACATTTCAGATGAAGAATATGTCAAGGATTCATACAAAATCATACTTGACCTTTAAGTCTGTGACAGTTACAACAGTTGAGCAAACTCACCAAGTGCCAAGCGGAGAACAGTGATGAAGTCTTGGGAGAAATGTGCAGTGGTAAAATGGATCTGGGATGCACATTTACTGAGAGTTGTTTTCAAGTGAAGTACGTCTTCATATTTGCACTCAGATTTGTCAAATACCTTTTCAATGTCAAATTGAAATGTCCATTCGATCAACAACACCTTGTTTGTTAGAACATAACCCACCACAAAATGTTCCTCTGGTTTTGTATAACTTAACCTGCTCTACCAGGGTGTTATCCAATTTATTTCAACTTCAGTGTCATGCAATATAGCAGTTCCAGAAGAGGAAAAAGCAAGGAGGTGGAACATTCACAAACCTGTCTGACTGGTGTTGAAACGGAATGAATGAGCCAAGCTTGTGGCCTTATCCATATCAAAGAATTATATTACAGCCTTTTTGATCAAAACCATGAACTGTTATGCTCTAAAAGCAATTACGTATTCAAGGCCTGTGAGTTTTATTGAATATGCAATGTGCACCAAGGACCTCTGCATTGTATCAGTCATGATATAAATATTGTCAAAATGGTTGTTATCAATTTATTACATGGTTATGACTGTGTTACAAGATGAAGGCACAATCAGATGTGGGTTCTGCTACTTCAGTCAAGCTATAAATTAAGGAAGCAAACCATTGAATCAACAAAAAGTTGACAATGCATTATCCCTTACATACTTTATACTATATTTGAAATAGCATCATTCACAATAAAGGCTGTGTTGTTTCAGTGAGTGCAAACAATTGAATTCACTTGCTGCTTACACGATGGACATATCCTGAACTATGTGCACACATCACTTTGAACCAGGTCATGACTGTAGATACGTATAGTGTTCACCTCCCCTCCCCCACCGGTCAGGACACATAGCGTGTTTCCATCCAACTTCCTAATGCGCATTTAATCTATTCGAATAAGAAATCCCGGTTGGAAACACGTGAAATGCGCATCAAAAATCCTAATGCGCATCTATATTTGATTCGCTAGAGGGGGGTGGATTAACTCGATGCGCATAAGGTATAATGCGAATAAAGTTGATGGAAACGGTTTATTCGCATCGTGTGATGTAACCTTCAGAGAATCTCAGCAATCTCTGGCGTTTCCCTATAACATTAGGCAACTTGATGTGCTCTCTTGCTTGTTTCCGTAGAATAAAACAAACTGAATACACAAATCGGTGCACAGTTGTTTTCGCTGACGCTAAAGTTTTCGCTAACAACTCGATCGGCACACATCGCAAGTTTATACAACTAGTGCAGTGCCCGTTCAAACATGCCATTCCTGTAGAAAACCTGTAGCCCGATTACATGCCCGCAGGTATGCCTGCTTTAACAATAGGATGATAGGGAAAAACATCATTCCAGCTAAGCATTCAATAATGTCTACACTGAATATCATAATATATTAGCCTATAATTAATGTGCAGTAAGCAGAATTTAGGCATGACTGCATGTGATTTCTACAGATCAGAATGGCATAACAAATGTTTTGAGTTAAGGCTATAGGCCTAGCTTATTGCATAACTTTCCTGATGACAAGTATTTTGTGATCGTTTGACATTTGCAACGATGTGACTCAAAAGCAGTGTTTGGTAGCATAAATGACGTTTCTCTGTCTGCCACTTGTTGTCTAGCTGTGTGGCACGTCTTCTGAAACGTTAAATTCGGGACCATTAGCCTATCGCTTGTTTCAATTTGGGACCTTGCAGTCGGAAATGTAGTTTGTTTATTCAAAGTCTCACGTCCAATGTAGCCTGGGCTATTCAAAGCATCCGTTTATTGCACATACTTTGAATGTATGTAATGTAATTTTGAATAGCCACTACATACCCGTGTTTGTTGGCGTGTTGTTGCAAAATCCGCGTTATCATTTTATGCAAGCATACAGGAAGTCTTTATTGTTAAGGTCAGAGATGATAATCAAACATCTTGCATTTTAACCGTGATTTAGTGCTGCCAAATCTCCGCTTATCCTCTCTCTGGTCCTGCGCGCAGTGCTGTGTGAGAGGGTGGTAGAGCGGAGAAAGCCAACGTGTGCTTCTTTTACTGATATATAACGATATATTTAGCTTTTCTTATCCAAACAATGTCAAACTATGCACTGCACTTACTCATGCCAGTAGCTAGACACTACTCATGCCAGTAGCAAGACACCTGCCAAGTTTGAAATCGAACGGACCAAGGACATGCAGACAGACAGACAGACGTTCCTGCAATTTATGGATAGATAGATGCGATGGCTTGTTTGTTGGGATAAGATGCGATGGCTTGTTTGTTGGGATAGGCATCCGACAACGAGTACTCGGGGCAACAGCCAGGGGCCTCATTTATAAAAGTGTTGCGTAGAAGCCATCCTTCATTTGATCTTAGATAATTTCTGAAATGATCGTACGTGTGATTCAGAGAACACGAACGTACGCACAAAAAAACGTGCGTACGCCACCCTTCCAGATGTGTCCATTATAAATCACAAATGAAGGTCAACTTGTGCGCAGCCGGATGGTTTTAGGTCTCCGCCTTGTAAACACCCCCTCATCAATATCATTAGCATATGTTTTAATGAAATCAATGGCCTAAAAGCTGTAGCCTATGTAAAATTATATATTGAAAACATTGTATAGGCCTAGCCTATGCCATCTGATGTTAACTAGCCTATATGCGTCAGTTCGAATAGCTTAACAAATTATGTTTTTTCCAGCAAAGCTTTCGGGAAAGAGATCGTATGCATCCATGTCCATTATCCTCTGCTCGCTTTCATTCCTTTTGCTTGCAGTAATGTAAATAATCAACATTTAGCCTATGTTTAGGCCTACTTTGTAGAAAAAGAATTGGGTAGGCCTACCTTATGAAGGAAAGACCTAGGCCTACAGCATAATCCTGTACGTTATGGTACAGTAGGCTACTGTACGTTTCCAATATGACCCAGGGTAATATGCTGATTTAGTCTACAAAACAGAGGACTAACTTAAGCGTGATATGTCATGTAGGCTTAACGTTTCTTTTAGGATAGGCTAATGTTTTTGCTGAAAAAGTACCCTAGTTCGCCGGTCATTATTAATTCATTCTGCATATCTTTGCTATCGTTTTATTTCAATAATGTCCAATGGCTTAAACATTGTCCTTTATTGTTTGCTTTAGGCCTACCTTTATATTCTAGCCTACATTATTCAACTCACGTACTGTCATCTGGGCACTGCCAGTCAAAAAAAGCAAACAGGTGCGCGCTTTGCACCTCTTTACGCAACTCCGACGCAACACTAAATATGAAGATGCCTTGCTTTCAGAAGATAACTTCCGTCCCTTGGTTGTGTAGGCTATATATGATATAGAATATCTACAGCCTACATTGTATAGCTTACATTCAAATATTATCTTTCTGTTACAAAGCTGGGAATAGGCCTATGAACGCAAATTAGGATGTAGTGGAGGCTAAACGCGAGTAAACGCAGTTTATCCACCACTGAAATTTCAGAAATAGAGTTTAGGCCTACCCACTTCTTATTAGAGTTTATCCACCTCTCAAAAGAGTTTATTCACTTTTAACATTCAAAACTGTATTATCCAATATTATCCTATATTCCCAATACTGTACAATAACCTCCACCATTATCAAACTGTTCGAATGCCTTTTTGAATGCCTTCCTCTCCTAAACGAGGGCAATTGGACATTTGATGGTCTAAATACTAAATATACTAGATCACCTGTAAGAATGCTTCAATTATTCTATCGTAGGTCTTGGTGTTTTGTTTTTTTAGATATTGTGAAATAAGTAAGCTATACGACTTTTCACTTTCTTAAGTGGGCTATAGTTCTCATTAGCAGTTTTATGCCAAACCATGAAACAATAAGCTGTGTCCAAAAACGTCTTTAAAAATCTTCTGATATTGATCATGCATATGGCAAAGAAAGACATGAGATCGTTGGTCTTGGAATTTTGAAAATGCATCGCACTTAGACCTCAGATTACTTGCAGTACCCCGGCATTACCACAAGGAAATGGTCGTACGTCAAGTTTGAACCTGACGTGGAGATAAGCACTTTTCCACGTCAAAGACGGTTTTTATAAATCTGAGCGTTGGCATGGATTTGAGCGTACGCACCGTCTAAGATCAAATCTGTGCGTAAGAACGCTTTATAAATGAGGCCCCTCTATCATTCGTCATAATTCTTCAAACCCTGACTTGTGAATCTAAAGGTCTCCACCCACTGTTGGTCAGTGAAGTAGAGCTATAATCGGGCCTTAAAATTTAGGCCCGCCAAGACCCGAGCCCCACAGAAATCAGCGCGAGCCCTGACCGAGCCCGAGACTGAGCTTTTTAAAGCCTGAACCCGTTTACAGCCCGACATTATTCAAATGTCCGCACGCACGCAGCTCTTTTGCCTTTTATCAAGAATGAGTAACATTTGACATAATTTATTCATGACTAACGCAGCCTAGGCCACTTGGAAGTTGGAACAAAGAAATAAAATAGCCCAAGTCCTCTCAGCATTCTGAAGTTTGCGGGAACCCTCCCATACGCAGCCCCGACATTAAATAGTTCTTGCTCCAGCTTTTCAAACCCCTCGCCATTTACGATATTAAAAGGCCTAATGTCTTTACAGCGAAAGCTGACACACTTCTTCTCCGTAACCATTTGTTTCACCTTTGCAGGGTTTGATTTTGTTGCTGTAGCCTAACAAACGATGTGATCCTGATGGGCACTGGCAGCTTTGATCAACATGCCTTATCAGCGACGAATTCCCTGTCGTTCAGAATGTTGCATCCTTTGGATTTTACATAACCACTGGCTCATTATTCTCATTATGCACATGATCAAAACTTTTCCACACCTCAGACTTTGCTTTCTTTGCCGGTGCAACTAAAACGCCAGTCACAAGAGGCCAGCCTCTGTTTCACCTCCTAAGCATCCATTTCTGCATCTTTCTCGCAGCTAACCGAAACGCATCACCTGACCGCTCATTTATCCTACCGCGCAAGCCCGAGCCCAGCCCGAGCCCGCGTGAAATGATAGAAATGAAGCTCTACAGTGAAGTGCCAAATTTGACCAAAAAACTGCTGAGACCTTGGTCGTTCCCAAGTGTATGGCGGTCTCCGGCGATGGGAAGCTGCCAACACCCGATTGCGCAATATAAACATTCTCCGCCTTCTCCTTCTAATCGATATTAAACAAAATATTTTCAAAATGAAGGAATGAATAAGGCCTAGGGTTTAGGCTATTCCAACCGCAGAGAGGAGGGCGTCCATTTCACTCAACATAGGCAAAGTGTCCCAAAATACTTAGAATCAATAGGTGTTGGAAACGCTGACTAATGCACATTTTATTTATGCGCATTACCACGGATGCGCGTCACTAATTCGCATGAGTTGGATGGAAACACGCTAATTGTGCCTACAGTACAATACTGATGCAGCTTGATGAGCTGCACCTGGGCAGACCAAAAAGCCCTTCAGGAACAGCAGAGCATCAAAGGTTGCAGTTTGAGGGACAGCTCTGTGTCAGGAACTCAGATTTAATTCCCTTTCACATAGTTTGGGCAGCACTTTCCCTCTCAGAGAGATTCTTGTTTCAATGAAGTGCATTGCAGTTAATAACCTGAAATATACAACTCCATCATTTAAAATATAAATCTCAACCTCTTTTATTCATTCCTCAAGATTACAATGACAACTGTTTGTCTGTTTAGTGTTTTTCGGCATGAATGAACTCATCGAACCTTTTTAGCTTCCATTCGATACAGGCCGATGTGCTAGATTGCCAGGATGGAGCAGAGACAAATAGACCAAAGTGGCTTGAGCAACAAAGTTCAACTTGCTCCATGTTTAAAAGTAGACTTAATGGACTCCCAAATGTGCTGATTCACACAAGAACAGGCCACAAGAAGCCAGGATTTCTGATGTTCCCTGGATGTGCACTTTCCTGAGTATGGCCCTTGTTGGGATGAACACATTATCTGCTTTCTACAAAGGCACGCATGCAAGAGGGAAAAAAAGCGACATCGCACTTTGTTCCATTAAAGGAAGTATACACAGTTAAATAATGTATGCCATTGGATGTCACTCTGTTAATTTTGCAGAGCACAAAAATGACAAAACAAGCCTAAAAGGTACTCAAACATGACCTTAGACCGCAACCAGCCCAGTGAAGCGCGGAATCTCTTGTACTTGGATGGGTGAAGGGCCGCGTCACCACGTTTGCAGTGATTCAGAAATGGCACTCTGCCACTCTAGAGATATAAGGACATAATGGCTAATCCCCTATGGGTCCCCTGGAACAAATGCCCCAAGCCTCTCTTCTTTTATTTAATATTTAATTGGCTGGTTGTGTCAGGAAGAGGGAAGTGACAAGTCTGGCCAGTTTTCTCTGGTCTTCAGCAAACTCCATTCCTGTCTTATGTGATGTATAATGGTGGCTCTCAGAGCGCAGACACACTTGTAGCCTTTCAGTAAAGATAGGTGGATGATAGAGGCCTCTTACCTTGTAAAAAAAGAACATGCCCTTAAGCTGCACTTTTCTGTGTCCAACAGAGTCATTCTGTATATTTCATGAGCAACTGAAAGTCTCAGACAACTTTTGGCATAAATATGTAAGGGATAATGTATATTCTGTCGGTCTAAATCCTGACAGGGTGAACAGATTACAGAACCACGAAGCACAGTGGTGGACTATACATTGAAATACAAGAAATTTCACGCAATGTGTCTTTTTAAAATATGTTGTATTTGTTTTGTGACTTAATTGTATAGTTGTAAACAAACAAAAAAAGTTTTAGGTTTTTATGTTTACTCTATAACCTTCAGTTTCAATAGTGTTTTGTCGCAATAAGTTAATTGACCACTTGTGGAATGATATATGATTTTTTTGCAGTTGTTAATATAAAGAAATATCAGACCTCCAAATACGGCTCATTGAATTAAATGGAGCTTTTCTGTAGCTATGGTTACACATTTCAGGCTAATCGCTTTGGCATCTTCCACAGAAATTCTGAATTTCTACAGAATACACTTTTCTGATGCCCTGACCTTGTCCGACAATTCATGCTCCATTTACCCTTTATAATCTACTCTTTGCAGCTTACTACAATGGTGTTCTAAAGAATCAATTTAGGGCTACAATAAGGAGGTATCTTCTTTTCTACAAGCCATAAGTGTTTGAGGGGCATGGAGATAAGTGCTTCTGTGGGTGCCAAGGGCTTACACATGGTGGCCTTAACTTCACTGTCAAGGGTTTTACCAGCACATTGTTGAGTTTCCATCAAATCCCAAGGTATGGCAGGGTCAAATCTCAAAGATCAGAAAGAATGATTCACAGAGAGAAACAAGAGAGTAGTAAAGTGTATTAAACTGCACAGAACAGGTCAGCCCCAGAAACCGAGAAGTAAAAATTAACCATGTCTTTAAAACTGCACTCTCTTTAATTTCTACTCCAAATCTCCAGATGAAGATTCAATAATACCTCTTCAATAGTACTCAGCCATCAAAATACATAGAGTTGTTGCATTATCCTCATTGTTTGCATGTATGCATGTGAGAGAGAGCTAGAGATTTGCACTAATTGCCCAGACATACAGTACATCTTCCAGAGTGGTCGTTCTCTCAGCCTAGGAATATTAGTGCAGAGGCAGAGGTGATGGGAGCTCCTTATTTGGGATGACAGGGTAATGAGCTGCGAGACAGAGCTGAGTTTTATTTATTGGGCGACACACTGTGCCTCATCGGCCCCTCACCGTCGGCTCGGAGGAAATGCATTTGGCGGAGCCCAATGTCGTGGCAGGGGTGCCCCTCCCCTTATGATGGCGAGACGTTTTGTGACACAGTAATTGGATACCATGGCATTTCCATTTGCCCTCTGCAAATTGTCTTCTGCCAGGGCATTCGTTTTACTCTATCGGTGGACCAAAAAGAACAAAAAAAGAAAAAAGAGGGGTGCAAAAGTACGGTGTGAAGGTAATGTAATGATACCCCGGCGTGTTGCTGTGGCTATTTAAAAACTGGAAGGGGAAGATGAAGAATATCTAAATATATGAAGAAAAAAAGCATCTGGAAGGAACTTGGGCTTTCTTCCTCTATTCATTCTTCCCCAAACAGTGCAGCTACAAAGCCGTTCCATCACACAAGAACGAAAGAGAGAAAAAGAAAGAAAGAAAAAAGAGAAGTAGGTATGAGCAGGCCACCCTAAATATACATGTTCCCTTTGTTCCCAAAAAAGGGTCTCTCTGGAGGAGCCGGAGAATGAGCCATTACTACTACAGAGAGATACCTTATCAGCAGCGGCAGCGCGAGCCGGGCCGTGGGGACCGAGAGGTGCTGACTCCTCACCTCCAGAGAATAGCTTTTGGACACATTCGTCTCCTAAGCACCTCTGCAGTCCCTGGCACACGGCCAGCAGCATCTGTCACCAGTTCTCCCCCCTGGACTCTTGTCCCTGTTACATGCTTGGACCAGCTAGTGATTATTAAACCTATTTAAAACCTAAAACAACCATCTAAATATAGTACAAATAATAAAAAAGTAATATAATAATATATATTTTTAAATTATGTTTTTTTCCCAATAAATGAATAAATATGATTGCTTTGGCATGATCCAGGCCATGGGGATGTACAGTATGGTGAATTACAGGGTGCCCTGGATTACGTCTCTTCCTCTGCCTCAGAGTCTCTGTACCCAGCAGCCTGCTCTCTATCCCATCAACACCTCCCCCCACAACTCCTCTTCTCTCTCTGCACTCTCTTCATCTTATCTCTCTAATGCTGCTGCGTCGCTCAGCACTCTTGCAGTCTTTTTTAGGAAAGAGGGCCAACATTAACTGGTCCCCGCAGAAATGTGAACAGTATCTCATAGGTCTTCATAAGGCTGTAGTTACTGCATCCAAACAGCCAAACAGCCTGGCATCCCCTAGCAAACGATCAAGGTCATTGCTCGAAGCCAGTACCACCTTAATTTAGCCAGCTTGTTGTGGTGATAACCGAGACAAATTTGGCAGGGAGGTTAATAGTGTCCTCTCTTGTGGGATTTTACAGAGTAATTAAAACAGCATTTCAATAAAATATCAGTTTTATTGTGTTTCCTCCCCCCCTGTTTTGGTGTTTTCACACTCCTGGTGCCTTTGATTCTGTGTGTCCGGCTCAATGATAATGGCCTGTGAAGGTTGTTAGCATCGTCTTGCAGGGTGTAGGGTGAATGTTTACTGAGGCAGAACTCCTGTGTACTCTCCGGCATCCTGTAATATTTATCCCTGTCTGTCTCTGAACATAGGCAAAGCATATCCCTGGGAAACACACATACCGCTCAATTATGTACATCTCAAATCTAACACGAATATGAAACAGGCATGAAGGGTGAGACTAGGGATGAAAACAGAGGTATAATTCGGGGAATTTGAAGGGCAGGCTTGCATCAATTGATGGGAATAAGCAACTGCGATAAAAGGGGTAATTGATGCCATGTCTAAACCTGTTATTGACTTCAAAACACACACAATTCAGCATCATCTTAATAGGGGCAGCAAGAAAGGTCAGGAAAACATTCTGTGTGTATTAACTCATTACACTGTATAGTGCAGTATAGAAACATAAAAATCCATTAAAAGTGAAACTATTACAAAAAGAAGGCCTTTTTTTCAGTCTACTTTTGGTTAACACTGATGGCATAACGTTAGCAGATGATAAACAATGTTCTACATCTGTAATGATAAAACATTCTCCCCTCAGAAATCAGAGCGTATACTGCAATATCACAACTTATTAAATAACTGCACAGTAATTGCATCCACCTTGTGGGAATTAATGCAATCTCCTTTCATTACATTTGAATTATCTTCGTCTGGTACCTGTTAACTGCTGTTCCTTGGACAGAGAAATAAAGATACAAGCTGGAGCAGGAACAGATAGACTGTGGTTACCACAGCAAAAACAAAATTCCCAGACAATAAACCACAACACAACACATCTTTTGTGTGATGCTTAATGTCAGAGAGTAATGTTTTATTACCGTTATAGTTTATAGACTTGATACCTTAAACAATAACAATAATAATTGATGCATATTAACACAAAATTATTGTAAAGCTAATTGACAGACTAAGCATAAACTGTATTTCTATTTATTTACTTAGATCATATGAAAGCCTTTAGGACAGCTCACATGGAAAAGCCACATGCAGTATAATAAGCTCTGCCATATAACCTGTCATACACATCATGCACCTTTACTGCACATCTCTGTAGAGTGTCAGTATATATATATATATATATATATATATATATATATATATATTACCCGCAAATTATTGTCTGATCAAGAACAGATCAGAATGTGAAGTCCGCTTCTGTGTAAAAAAAATAAACAAAAAATGGCAACTTTTACCACGCAGTTCCGGATGTGTGGAATTGACCACGCTGATGCGCAGCACCAGGGAGGCCTCTTACGATGACCATCCATCATGACGACAGCTGGAGAGAGTCGGAGGAGAGGCTGGGTGCTCTGCTTTGGTCATGTGCACACACCGCAGTCGCTCTGATAGAAATCAGCTGGGGAAAAGTAGTGAGACGACTGACTTCGGCACCCATATTCCTCACACTACCCCTCACCCGCCACCGTGAATATTAATCACATTTCATAAGTCCAATTTTGAATATATCAGTGCAGAGATGGCAGAATGTCTATGGCATATCAGATAGCGGTTGTGGAATTGGCTTGTGAGACTAAAAACTAATTTTGAAATTAGACTACAGCACCGCAGCGTGCCAGTTTCACGCAGTTCCCCATGCGTTGCTTGCTATGGCTGTTTTCTATAGGCACATGCGTTGCTTGCTATGGCTGTTTTCTATAGGCACATGCGTTGCTTGCTATGGCTGTTTTCTATAGGCACATGCGTTGCTTGCTATGGCTGTTTTCTATAGGCACATGCGTTGCTTGCTATGGCTGTTTTCTATAGGCACATGCGTTGCTTGCTATGGCTGTTTTCTATAGGCACATGCGTTGCTTGCTATGGCTGTTTTCTATAGGCACATGCTTTTCTACAGCCACGCATTCTTCTCATTAGCTGTGTAGCTGAAGCTATTCTTTAGAGACTGTGATTCATTTGTCATGTTGGTTATATCCCCTATGGGATCGCTGTGTTTTTGTTTGTTTGTAATTCACTGGAAAGATGTTAAACTGACCCACATAGCACACCGTTGGTACAACAGCATGACTGACTAAATGAGCATTTTGTCAGTTTTTTTTTTTATTTTATTATTTTTTTAAAAAGATGCCAGCCATATTTATGTGAGACAGTTACACTGCATTTCCCTGCAATCTCCATACTAGTTCCCTAATGGACTCAGCCATGGCCAGGGGGAGATAAGACATACGCTGACATCCGCTCGGCCACTTCAAGCGGGGACGCTTCAGCTGCTAATAGGAGCCACGCGGCTCTCTGCGGATCCAGCCCGCTCTCCCCATGCTGCGTAAAAGATGGCTGCTGTCACCATTAGCTTGCGCAACTCCTCTGCAGAGCCCTCAGACCCCAGCAAGGGCAGGAGCGGTGACAGCAGTCTGACTTTGGTGCACTTCGGGCCCCCACCAAGCCCTAAGTCTCCCACATCAATACTGGCTGTCACCCTCGCGGTGAGGTGCCCCGGGACGAGGCCGCGACTCTGCTTGTCTGCCAGGGATTTCGTTTAGAGAAAAGGAGGAGATGAATTGGACAGGTGGTAGAATAATGCCCGCTCCTGGATGTGTAAAATATTGGTTAGGCCCATCTTTTGTGCTATATTTGTGAGAAGCCTTGTGCTGCAACTCAAAAGAAGCTGTGAAAAAGACAGGGGAGGATGAAGGGCAGAAAGGAAGAAGGAAAAAATTACTTTTTTGATCACACGTTACAAAAATGTTCCCATTCAAGAGGGTCAACTCAGACATGACTGGCATACGAGCAGAAAAGTTACCCATCCTACTCTTTCCCCTCACCTCTGTCTCCCCAGCTCTGAAAATATCTATTCATATATATATATATATATATATATATATATATATATATATATATCCCATTCCTACTACTTGCTCCAAAGGTAACTTTGACAAAGAACAGCTTTTGGACATTATTTATCTCCCCTTTCCTGACTTTAGAACATCAAGGCTTTCTGGAAATGAAATATGCCAAGGAACACGCTGTCAGAGCTGAAAATATGGTCTCTCCAGGTGACCTGCTCGAAGAGCCTGTTGTTTATGGCCCAGCATTTCATTCCCCAGCATTTTAAGGTGTCAGTGTCGTTAACAGCTCCCTCGTCAAGCATAACAGGAGACTGTGAGAAAATGGACCGTTGAATGAATACACCCATTAATTATACCATGCTGCTTGGTCTGTCAACTTAGATTAATTGGACGGGAAAGGTGTGTAAACAAACTGGAAAACTACTGGAAATACCCCCCAAAATAGCATCAACCAGAAAGGTATTAATATTTTAATGTTTTACATAGCATCTTCTCTGGCCAGGCTTGTTGTGGCTTTGTGCAGGAGACTGAGTGTACATGATCGATGATTCTTGGGCTGTACAGAAAGTCAGTCAGTTCAGGTTTGTGAGAAGTGGGGTCACAGTGTGCGACATGAGTTCACACAAACTCAGCATAAAAAAGGGTGAAGGGAGGGGGGGGGGTCTTCCTAGCTGACAAAACCTCCTGTGTTTTCTTTTTTCTTTTGTAGTGAGCTGTGCTATGAAGGATACTTAAAACGATCGCCAAAGGCTACTGTCATACAGGCTGTCTGTGATTCACAGCTCCACTTGGCCTTGCACACAAAAATAGTTGAGTGATGTCTCCAGAAGGCTTGCACACATCTCTGCCAGCGCACTGGTGTTTTCAGCTGAAAGCCTTGAACCTGAATTGTTGCCTGTGAAAATGTAAAATCTCATCTATATAGTATGTATGTATAAGTATATACTCTTTTGATCCCGTGACGGAAATTTGGTCTCTGCATTTATCCCAATCCGTGAATTAGTGAAACACACTCAGCACACAGTGAACACACAGTGAGGTGAAGCACACAGTAATCCCGGCGCAGTGAGCTGCCTGCTACAACAGCGGTGCTTGGGTTACATGGGTTGCACTCAACATTGAGGGAAAGTAAAAACAGCCAAGATGAGCTGGTGAGTTTAAAACATGGCACCTCGTCTTCACCAGGATACATCTGTCTTTCTTCGCACTGAGTGGTGAGCTATTTTAGAAAGCAGTAGAACACCATCTCTTGCTCTTTATTGTTAGTGATGAGACGGCTTGATTTTGCAGGGTTTCTTCACTGGTGAAGGAAGGTGCCTATTCATAGATAGATAGACAGATCCTTTATTGATCCCCAAGGGGAAATAAGGAAGAAAGAAGGTGCCTGCTAGATAACCCCAGTGAAATGATCACAAAGGTTGCTCTGTTGGTGTTGCTGTTTTTGTTGCTTTGGTTGTTTGGTTTTTGGGCATTCAGGTTACTGCCAGCACATGTGATAGCGTGAAGTACAAGCCTTTACGAATCCTGGGAATATTACATATGGCACATTTGTAACTGCCACTATAGTCAAATGTGGATTGTTAATTGAGAATAGCACAAAGACAACATGTCCATTGTTGAATCAGATAATTTATCTATTTTTCTTCTGGAAATATATGTTGTGACGGAGCATGTTTACCACTATGTTGCATCACCTCTTTTTAACACAGTCCGTAAACATTTGGGATCTGGGGAGAGCAGTTGCTGCATTTTGAAAATGAAATGTTGTCCCATTCTAGTCTGATAGGATTTCAGCTGCTCAATGGTCCAGGTTCTTCTTTGCCGTGTTTTTCATTTCTGCAGCACAAAATGTGTCGCGTCTGGACCGCAGGCTATTTTAGCACCTGGCTACTTTGAAGCCATGCTGTTATATTATGTGCAGAATTCAAATTGCCATTGTCTCCCTGAAATATTCAAGACCTTCACATGCAGCATATTATGTTGTTTCAAAAATGGTATCGTTTAGCATTACAGTTATGGCCTTTCCAGATGTGCAAGCTGCCCATGCCATTGTGGATGCTGGCTTTTGAACTCTGCTCTGTTACTGATGGCCCTTCTCCTTTTTAGCCTAGAGTCCATGATTTCCAAAAACCACAGGACGGTTCTCCACTTTTATGGGCCAGTCCCTCTTAAATGAGTTCGGGCCCT
Organism: Alosa pseudoharengus; assembly: GCF_046254945.1. Taxonomy (NCBI): domain Eukaryota; kingdom Metazoa; phylum Chordata; class Actinopteri; order Clupeiformes; family Clupeidae; genus Alosa; species Alosa pseudoharengus. The sequence continues at coordinate 1,799,614 of NW_027468630.1, read as the reverse complement.
GAGAGGATGGCTCCGGATCATCCCTATATAGTTTCTTCTTTGCGTGGTAGAGTTTTAATCAGTGTTTGTGGATGGACATCTACTGTGTTCGCAGACAATGCTATTTGGATGTTTTCCTGAGCCCATGCAATGATTTTCATTACAGAATGGGGTCTGTTTTTAATGCAGTTCCACCTGAGGGACCGACGATCACGGCCATCCAACATTGCTTTCATCCCTGTCCCGTACATCCCTGTCCCGTACATCTCTGTCCCGTACATCTCTGTCCCGTACATTTCTCTGGTGTACTTTGCTTGCATCATGGACTGTAGATGATGAAATGCTGAAATTCTTTGTAATTATATGTTGAGGAACATTACCCTCCCCCCCCCTCACACACACACACTCACACACAAAACATGGGATGCTCTTTATACTCAATCAGGTTGCCAATTAACCTAGATAGTTGTGAAATGTTTTTCCTTGTGGTTTTTTTGGCATTACATAATATTTCTAGCCTTTTGTTGGTCTTGTCCCAACTTGCTCTAGTCCCAATGTTGCTAGCATCAAATTCAAGATTAGCTGATATTTTTCATACAATGATAACATCTCTCAGATTCAACATTTGATATGTTGTCTATTCTATAACTAAATATGAGTTTAAGTGATTTGCAAATGATCATATTCTGTTTTTATTAACATACACACCATCTCAACTTTTGATGTGTACATCTTCAGATAAGGGAATATGTTGGCAATGAGCTTGCTTCACCTTTTTGCTCTAGTTTGGTATTCCTTATGTTTGTCCTGGGTAGGTGATATCCTTGAAATACACCCTAAGCAGCTTACAGTATACAGTATAGGCTACTCAGCTTGAATGATGAAAGTTGCAGAAAGATGTGTTCTTCTGAGCAAGCTTAACGCCAATAGACCAGCTCTATAGACCTCCAATGGTTTGGTTGGCACTACAAAAGCTGCTTACTTAGGAATCTTGGCCAAATGTTTTTGATAATAACAGCTTTTTGGACAGGGATTTTGACCTAACTAGTGAATTCCCAGGCCATCCAGTGACAATGACAGGCAGGACATGTTTTCTATGGGCTTTCTATAGGAACAGGCACAGTTTGTATGACACTGCACTAGTATTGTTTTAAATTTTGAGGAAAAAAAACATTGTAAGGTAAACCGGATGAGGTCTAGATGGACTTATATGGAGCATTGTCTGATGATCAATTTTAAACTGCTTTTTTAGACCATTCCTTTTTGCCTTGCTCTTGGTCAGCAAATGATCAAAGGGTCAGCTGTTTGACTTGCGGTTAATATATGGTGCAGTTAACAGTCAGGAAATGATGGCATGCACAGGAAATCATGGCATGCATTTAGAAAATGCAAAGGAGTTGGGCTGAAACCCAGCTATTGTCAATGAAAGTGGCCACAGACCAACAAAATATGGCAATATTGGTAATTATGCAGAATGACATCAGTTAGATAAAGGGACCATGAATAAATAGCGTCAGCTGCTGTCAATTTTGTTGAGTCGCTGCACTAAAATGTGGACGTCCAGAAATGGGCACTGCAAGCGGATTTTTAAGAGAGAACAAGCCAACGCTATTTAGTTATTTTAACACCTGTTAACTAACCCTTTGTGCACATGAATGGAAATAGGCCTATTCTGCCAAACATACATTTTCTTCTTTTGTTTGGGCCACTCATTTACACGCAAACAGCATTTTAGATAACTCTAACAGGGAAAGTGAAGATTTTAAACATAACAAAAAGGACAGTTTACGTATATCCATGTAAAATGGAATCTTTTGGAAACAATGATGGAACAAAAAGCCCAAAAAGTTTGTGAAAATAACTAAAGCAACCAATTGCATACTAGACTAAGTGCAAGGCCAGCACCTGAATCATGTGATATACAAAGATGGAAAAAGTACTCACTTCCCATACTCAAGTAGAAGTACAAATACTTGTGTTAAAAAATACTCTGGTAAAAGTAGAAGTACTGGTTTAACTTCTTTACTCAAGTAAAAGTAACAAAGTACAGGCTTGGAAATTTACTTAAAGTATAAAAGTAAAAGTAGTCTTATTTTTTATGCCATTTTTATGCAACGGTACCTGGACCACACAAATGTTACTAGAGTGAAAGAGTGCCAGTCTCTCTTTTTAAATCTTCCCATAACCTGTTGAGCCATTTCTAGGCTTTCCCACCCAACATCGCACTGCCTAGGCTACTTCATATGGCAAGCCGATTGAGCATTTATTCTGATATCTTGATATCAGGCATAATTGTCATGTACATGTAAGCCATTTTCGTCAACTAGTTAACTAGTGAGCCATGTTTGTGTGAACTAGTTAACTAGTGAAGGCCAAAATATGCACACTAGTTAACTAGTGGGAGCCAAAATGCTCACTAGTTAACTAGTGAACACATTTTTGGCTTCACTAGTTAACTTGTGAGAGGCAGAAATGTCCACTAGTTAACTAGTGAGGGCAAAATGCATACTAGATAGCTAGATTAAGGCTTTCGGGCCACACTAGTTAACTAGTGACAGCCAAAAATGTGCACATGTTTACTAGTGAAGGCATATCTCCTCACTAGTTAACTAGTTGGAGTAGGTCAATGTCACTAGTTAACTAGTGAACCATAAATGGCTTACTAGCTAGTTAGGTGATGGCAGCAGGCTCACCAGTTAACTAGTTGATGCATCCTTTGTCAAAACTAGTTAACTAGTGAGGTCATAAATGTATGTATGCTGTCACAAGTTAACTAGTGTGCACAAATTACTAGTGGCTCACTAGTTAACTAGTTGACAAAAATGGCTTGCATGTTGGCCTGATATCAAGATATCAGAATAAATGCTCAAGCGGCTGGCCAAATTACATAGGCGTTAGCAAGTGGGAATTTGACATTCAGTAGTCAGCTAGTAAACATTTTTGGACCTTACTAGTTGACTAGTAAAATATAGAAGTATTTAAACTAGTTAACTAGTGCACATTTGAATGTCCACTAGTTAACTAGTGAACATGCTGAGCATTACTAGTTAACTAGTAAGATATGAAACATATGAACTTGTTAGCTAGAGAGAATTTGGGCCTTACTAGTTAACTAGTGGCCATTTTGGCTGTCACTAGTTAACTAGTTCACACAGAAATGGCTCACTAGTTAACTAGTGGACAGAAATGGCTTGCATGTACATTACAATTATGCCTGATATCAAGATATCTGAATAAATGCTCAATCAGCTTGCCATAGATATGAAACATATGAACTAGTTAACTAGAGAGAATTTGGGCCTTACTAGTTAACTAGTGGCCATTTTGGCTGTCACTAGTTAACTAGTTCACACAGAAATGGCTCACTAGTTAACTAGTGGACAGAAATGGCTTGCATGTACATTACAATTATGCCTGATATCAAGATATCTGAATAAATGCTCAATCGGCTTGCCATAGATATGAAACATATGAACTAGTTAACTAGAGAGAATTTGGGCCTTACTAGTTAACTAGTGACCATTTTGGCTGTCACTAGTTAACTAGTTCACACAAAAATGGCTCACTAGTTAACTAGTGGACAGAAATGGCTTGCATGTACATTACATTTATGCCTGATATCAAGATATCTGAATAAATGCTCAATCAGCTTGCCATAACTTCAGAGGGCAGTGTGTTCTTTTGGCCTACCATCAAATGCTGGACATCTTTAGAAAGCTAAGATCCTGTAGTTTCTTAGGAAGCACTGGCACAGAGTTACAGAGCCTAGAATATTGTTTTGTATTTTAGACCATTAATTGCCAAGTTATGCTCATGTGTTTTGTAATGCCCTATGGAAACTCCCCATAGGACTGGTTACCCAAAATGCATACTGACAATAAAAGTATGCATTTCTGAGGTTTCTTGTAGACTATTTGGATTGTGTGTCAGGTTTTGATATACCATGATACACAAAATGGAATAATTACACAAAAGTCTCTATTTTTGCATTTTTGTTGGCTTCATAGGTGTGTATAAGATGGACTATACATCTGCACAACTAATACAGGATAAAACAACATAAATATTTAATTCCTATGGATTCCTGTGGATATTTCAAGATCAGGAATGTAGTGGTAAAATAAGAGGTGGGTAAACTATGAATTCTGTGTGGACTGTGCCATGCGGTATCAGATTTTTAGAAAAGGCATTCAGAACATGTTTGATGGTGGAGGTTATTGTCTAATGCAGTGGTCCCCAAACTTCTTTCTTCCGAGGGCCAGCTCACTATGCCTGGCTCTAAGAGAGGGCCAGAGACTCGAAGTATATCAGTAACCATAAATAGCTTAGCGCTGTGAACAACAGCAGTGTACCTTAGTTGAATATTCCATTATATTTAATCATAGGTTACTGCAATTTAATACCATTGTTAGCTGTGTTTATGTTGCCATCCCAGAATTATCCCAGAAAGTCTCAGAAATATGACTTGAATAGAAGTTGGTTAGTTATTAACAATTCATTGATAAACTTCTAGGATCCTTTGAGCACTGATGCAGTCAGCATAGGCCTCTTATATTGATTGCAGGTAGGCCTACATTTCATTCCGTTTTCAATGGCAAACGCGAAACAGCGCCAAAACAACCACCAGTGGACAAAAAGAGTATTACATGTTTACTGTTAACACTCACCATAGAGAATGAATGGGGGAAATAGCTTGACGATGTCGTACTCCCGTGCAGGCCAGATGCTATATACCACAGACATGTTTTGGGGGGCCACCCAAAATGAGGTGGCGGGCCGTAGTTTGGGGACCACTGGTCTAATGTTTATAACAATACAAGTGGCATTAAGTGGTTCATAGAGTGTTGATGAGTGTAAATATTGGGTAACACTTTCTATGAAGGTTGTATTTATAACGCCCTATGAATGCATTCATAATGTTTTATAAGGTGTCTATAAAGCATTGTAATGCTCATTATTACCATCTATAGGTATTCACAAGTCGTCGTAACCAACTTTATGATGCATTATGACAGCTAATTATGAATGATTATAATTTTAATCTGAATAATGCATTATAAATATGTCAAGATCTGCCTACTCACTTGTCAGTTTTATGATGCATCATACCTACTTTGCTTTGCCTTCTACTGTAGTCCTATATATATCTATAACTATAAGTATATTTAATAAAGTTATAATAATTTATACATCTCCCTATAGCACACAATTATAAACACCTATGCAATATCATAAGTGTTATTTGTCAGCTCTAAGTAAAGTGACAAGAATATTACCATATTATTCTACAATGAAATGAGAGTCTGGACAGTAAAGACAAAAGGAATGCATTTAGTTCACTTTGTTTTCATTTGTCATTCCTTTTGTCTTTACTGTCCAGGCTCTCATTTAATTGTGCCTCATATTTGTTTATAATAACCTTATATCTATTTATAACAACACCTCATTTGCTCTACTTTACCTAAAGCTGACAAATAACACCTATTACATTAACATAGTGATTTATAATATTGTGCATATGGGGTAAAGATGCTAGACTCGATACTTAGTTCATTGCACCCATGGGCGGATTATGAACTTTCGGGCCCCTGGGCCCAGATGTATTAAGGGCCCCCCACTTATTGTCGTATATGTGGGAGGGGGGGGGGGGTTGGGTGTCCTCCCCCAGAAGATTTGTAAAAAAATGTTGATGTGATTTCCTGTATTCTGGTGCATTTTGGGGATGGCCAATACTAAATTCAATCAGATTCATAGCCTACATCCTGATTTGTTGATATTGAGGCAATGATTCCACAGACATGTTTTGGCTTGGGCTTCAGGGCCCCCTGACCCCTTGGGCCCCTGGGCCTGGTAGGCCCGTGCAGTAATCCATCCCTGATTGCACCCTTTAATTACTCAGTGAACTAATAATAGGGTCATATTCTTGTCACTTTACTTAGAGCTGACAAATAACACTTATGATATTGCATAGCTGTTTATAAGTGTGTGCTATAGGGAGATGTATAAATTATAATAACTTTATTACATATACTTATAGTTATAGATATATATAGGACTACAGTAGAAGTCAAAACTCTTTATGCATCACTATACGCATTTAGCAGAGAGAAGTAGTTATGATGCATCATAAAACTGACAAGTGAGTAGGCAGATCTTGACATATTTATAATGCATTATTCAGATTAAAATTATAATCATTCATAATTAGCTGTCATAATGCATCATGAAATTGGTTATGACGACTTGTGCATACATATAGATGGTAATAATGAGCATTACAATGCTTTATAGACACCTTATAAAACATTATGAATGCATTCATAGGGCGTTATAAATACAACCTTCATAGAAAGTGTTACCCGTTAGGGTGGATAATATAGTGTGATTTTTAAATGCTAACAGTTGTAATTAGCATAAACTCTTTTGAGAGGTGGATAAACTCTAATAAAAGGTGGAGAAACTATTTCTGAAATTTCAGAGGTAGGTAAACTGCATTTAGCCTTTAGCGGCCTCCACTACATCCCTGTTCACAAGATGCTGCATCTACCTACTTATTGCTAAGAATATAGGCTATACTGCAGCTAGAAATTAGGGAAGCACCAAAGGCAAGGAGAGAAGGAGGGCATTTTTGACTAAATTTAATTGAGACATATTACTACGTGCTAACGTTAACATTACTGCCATCAAGCCGCGAATGAATGCCGCCCAAATCGAGTCATTTGTAGTGGTGCGTCAAGTGCAACGTATATTCCCAGTGTTTCCCACAGAATTGGATTCAATTTGTGGCGGTAGCTGACTTGGACAAGGGGGGGGGGGGGGGTGTATAGGTCTAATTGAGTAATAATAAAGGTTTGTACTTCTTCTTGGGACAAGCACTTTTGAATTTTGGAAAACACTTTTCCATTTACATCGGGATTTTGCCAACATTCAGTGTCAGAGTCAATAAAATGAACCCTTCAACGAAATTGACAAGCAGCTGTAAGTAGGCTAAGCATGCTAAATTCGACATCCAAACAGTATTCTAACGTTAGCTTTGAGATACTGCTTGATTTCATAACTTAACTTAGTTTAGTCTCTTCAATGTAGCCTACTATGTTGTGATAAGACCTTAGCAATATGGGTGTCACGATTCTCCAAATCCTCGATTCGATGCAATTTTCGATTTTAAAGTCACGATTCGATTCGATTTTCGATCTTTTTTTCAACATTACTATTAATGCATTCCTTATTAATGCGTTCGTTTGTGCGTCTTGGCATACATGCTGGATGTGACATTGGGGGTGTGGCTGCATCGTCGATTCTACTTTTAAATTCGAAGTTCGAGATTGAGATGTAATTTCGAACGATTTCGATATAAAATCGAAATCGTGACACCCTTACTTAGCAGAGTTCACTTCAATGCAGCAGTTTTGAACAAATTTGCGCAGCATGGTCACGATGCTAATCGGATTTAATAGCAATTTAGGCAGACGTCTTCTATGTGGCAACAACAATCCTTCAACAATCGTGAATATTTTGTTAAATGCACATGCAGAGGAGTGGCAGCGGGCTACGAGAGAGAGAGTGGGGCGGGGCAAGGAAAGGCTGCGTGCGTAAAAAGCGCAGCTCAAGGGCAATGCAAGGATTTGACCTTATATTTAATTTAAATTAAATTAAATTAAATTAAACATAGAATATTAATCTGTGGCGCCGATTTTTTATTTTGTGGCGCCCCGCCACAGATTAGTCAATGTATGGGAAACACTGATTCCCATCCGCTATTGATGACGCGGAAAATAATAACGGTAGGCTTACTGAAATTATTTGAAACTAAAGTAACGAGTCAGTTTTGTAAAATGTAAGGAGTAGAAAGTACTGATATTCGTGTTAAAATGTAAGGAGTAAAAGTAAAAAGTCGCCTCAAAAATAAATAGTAAAGTAAAAATATCTGAAAAATCTACTTGAGTACAGTAACAAAGTATTTGTACTTTGTTACTTCCCATCTCTGGTGATATGCATTTGCAACATTTTTCAGTCAACTCCATTTTAAAATCAAAAAGTGTAGACCTAACTCTCTCTCTCTCTCTCTCTCTCTCTCTCTCTCTCTCTCTCTCTCCTGTCATCTGTCCTCTAGAGGTTGTTGCCATGGCGAGAGGCCTCAGAGGGGCTGGAGGGTCAGGGAACCGGCCACTCCAGCCCCTCTCTAGCCCAGCTGGACAGAGCGCTGGCGCTTTGATGTCAGGCTGTGCAGGAGTGCCATGGTAGTGGTCCTTTGAGGTCGGAGGTCACCCAGCAGGTGGGAAACAATGAGCAAGAGGCAGGTAGCGGCGGTGACCCGTGGAGAGGAGGAACGGACAGCGAGGATCGAGAGGGAGGTCATTCCCACCCCTGCAGAGTCACGCCCTGTGTCTGGATGTGGAGGACACCGTAGGGGAAAATCAATGAGAGTCCAGCCAGTGTAGCACGCCGAGATGTGGCCACAGCATTGCTCTGGGTTGGAGCCATTCTCTCTCACTCTCACTCTTTCCCTCTCACTTATTCCCTCTCTCTCTCTCTCTTTCCCTCTCTCTCTCTCACTCTCTTTCCCTCTCTCTCTCAATTCAATTCAATTTCAATTCAATGAGCTTTATTGGCATGACTGTTGGCGGTTGGTAACAATTTTACCCAAAATACACTTGGAGACAATATCGTTGATCCAATTTTGTAAATTTGCACGTCGTAAAGTTCAATATGAGAGTTAAAATAAAGTCATACAGCAGAACATTTTATTCAATATTTTACACCGTCACCTACTAAATCATCAAAGTAAATTTCAAAACTTTTCAGCAACCGTGAGTCATAACTCGTCCTGACTGGGACAACCTATAGGCCTAAGCCTAATACGTCCCACGTTGATTGCATGATCTTAGGTCCTCCGGACTTGTGCCGTGGGAGAGGGGCGCCCTCACACCGGGCCCCTGCGGGTCCCGGGCCGGGGGCGTGCCACACCCCCTGCACCCCCTCAAGCTCCGCCCCTGAATAGAACATTAGAGCACACACACACCCACCCACGCCGCACCCTCCACCCCCTCCCCCAAACATACACACACTAGCACACAATGGAGAAAAAAAAAAGGAAAGAAGGAAAGATAAATATACATATTGGCTTGCCTAGTGGCTGTCTCGTGCTATATGGCATTCTGTGACATATCGTGCCACTATAGTGGTAACTAGATGTACCGCATAGCGGTACAAAATATGACCGCCGCTCAGTCCTGTACATCCGTTCCGCGAAAATAAATCACACTTCAATTTGTCTCCATATTTTACTCCATCCCCCACTCTTGAAACTTTTGTGTATGCTTGTTTGGCATGCCTGAGTGTGTGTTTGCTGCTGCACAGAAAGTAGCCTACTGGTGCTGAAAAGGTGAATAGATTGTAGCCAAAGAAGATGTAGCATTGTTATAAAACCTTTAAAATCTCTAAACAATCACAAGTAGGGCAGTTCATCACAGTTCATCCATTGCAACTGGATTGATGAAAGGTCACTTACACCTGTAGGCTACATTGTATTTGGGAAAAGCAAAAGGTATCAGCATAATGTTTATTTATTTATTTATTTGTTTGTTTATTTATTTATTTATTTACAAAAACATCTCTGTCAGTTCCATGCCGTTTTCAACAGCTATCAAAAACAAAGGTCATTTTTGGATGGATGGATTTTTTTGTGAATGTTTCTTCTTCTACATAAGATTTTAGTCATCTTTAGTTCATGTAATACTTTATTGTCAATGCACAAATTAAGTAACAGTAGTCTGAAACGTTATTGTTAATGCACAAATTAAGTAACAGTAGTCTGAAACGAAATGCTGTTTTACATCTAGTGGTGCAAATAACTGACATGTCCAAATGGGCCTTGATAAAATGCGTCGCTAGACTGTTCATACACATTTTAACGGGCCAAAGTTGAAGAGCTGTTGTCCGTTATTGTTCGTGCAAATATAGGCTGATTTATGTTCCCTTGCATTGTGTAACTGAGGTCCATGGCTAGTCTGGCTTTCACCAGACCAAGCTCAATCTTTTAAGAAATCAAAAAATAAATAGCGGGCAGATCAGGCTGGGTTCACCAAGCCTAGTCCATAGGCACCCGATATTGTTCACGCTCTGGCTATTCTAAATGCAAAAATGCATCAGGGAGTTATGACAAAAGTGTAACTAACAAACTAGATCCTAATAGAAAGCTGTTAGCTTCCTTAAGCTACAGGTAGGCTTATAAGGTTGGCCTATTTACAACATAAATTGTCAATAGGCTATGCTGGCGACACAAATAAAATCTCCTTTGGAAACCAATGGCTTACGCCTTACAGTATCAAGCGGACTTAAATTGCCATATCGTGGCGAAAAGTTGTAATAAAATTCACGCAGCTCCATGAGTCAAGGAAAGCGCGAATGAAGTAGCCACCTCTAAATGGGACCCACTAGCCTACACAGTAGCTTAAAGTGTGTTGCTAAAGCAGCCATAATGAAATGAAGGTGTCATTGTTTGGATACTTCACAAACACGTGCTTTTTAATTTCACAGACTACAACTACCAAGCTGGAATCAAAGCACATCGATTCCCCTCTCACACCCTGCACGCACTTCAAACAAAATAAACAGGCGTCTCAGTCTCACGCATGTATAGGCAAAACTGTATCAGACCGGTGTAACGTTGGTAAATCTTCCATGGCACAGAATGATTTTTGTAGCACGTGCAACAAATGACAGTCGAAAGATACAATTACAGTGCTGCTATCAATTTGCTTGGTATAACCGCATTTATAGTTTTCTACAAATGCAATCAATCAAATTGGCCTCCATCACTCAACCAACGCTAACGGTAACATTGCCTAGGTCCTTATTGATATTATAAGATTAACGTACCTGCAGTAAAAACCAAGCATGTCCGATAAACATCCTCAGATTTATTTATTTCGGCTTCAAGAAGAAATTACATTTCATGTGAACATCATCCTATCCTTATTAGACGTTCTCTGCGGTAAACTATAGTCCTTGTAGGAAGCGTCCATTGTTATTTCAACCCACGTTTAACTTCCAACAAAATTACGTCTCACTGCAACGATGCGCCATCTAGTGGACAAACGACTACTTATCGCCAATACTGGAAATGCAGCCATGATGATGATGATGAATATTTATTTTGGCTTTCTTTTAATCCTACTGAATTTGTAATTATGTATCGGCCGTTCTAATACCGATAGTATGTGGGTGCCTGTGTGTGTGTGCATGTGTATATGTGTGCACCCCCATCTACAGGCCAATGAGTGTACAGTCACTAAATGTACACATAATCTATTTTTTTAAAGACCCCCCCATGGATGAAATTCTACGAAACTTGGCATACCCCCAGAGAATGCCAGGTCAATCATACACATAAAATTTGGTGCAGTTCTGAACATCTTAACTGAAGATAGGGGCGATTAAAGCAGAATAATATTGCATTTTCATTTTTTACCAGGGGGGTGCAAATCACAAATGAGTGATTTTGGGCCAGATTGATGTGGGCCCTTGAGACCAACATACCATAAAAGATTCTTCATCCTCGGTGCCACGGTTCAGGTAGTTATTTAGGAAAAACTGCTTTTTTTGCAGTTCGGGGGGCCCAGCACGGGGGGGGAGTGGACCCCGGGGACGAAACAAAATTTTTCCATAAAAGTCTAGTGGGGCTACATACCCACCAAATTTCATGTGCCCCGGTGGTTCGGTGTCCCGGGTATCGTTGACCAAAAATTCAGGAAGTAGATGACGGGGAAAAAAAATCATTCATTTGAGGTGCCATCAATGCCACATGATTTGTTTGGATTACGTTTATGCATTGTTTCTATTAGTTCCTGTTCAGTTATATAAAAATCAAGGGGGGTTTGATAATCTTTGAATGTTTCTTCAAATATTTGCAGTTTCTTAATTATTTCTAATCTAGTTGGTTTTACATTAACATTTTTATATAGGTCTTCAAAGTTTGATTTCCATATTTTTCCATCCTGTAGAACCAAATTGTCATTAGTTTTATAAAGGGTGTTCCAATTTTGCCAGAAGCTGTTAGTTTTTATTGATTCTTCCATATTTTGTGTGTTGATCCTTCTTTATTTTTTTAGGATTTGTTTGTATTGTTTGAGTTCATTGTATTTAAGGCATATCTTTTGATTATTAGGGTCCCTGTGTTTTTGATTGGAAATAGTTCGTAGTTTTTTATGTGAATTTCTACATTCCTTGTCAAACCACTTTTCCGTATTGTGTTTTGTTATTTGGAGATTGATGTCTTTCCATATTGATTATTATTGCTGATTGATGAAATATATTTGTAATATCATATACTAGTGAATTAATACCTTCACAATTCTGGGGGTAAATTTTGTTTAAAGCCACATTGAGTAAGGTTTGAGTGTGTTGGTTGCTGATAGCCTTTAGGTAATTATATTTGGTGTCCTTTTTCCACTTGTTTTTTTAGTTTTGTCATTTCCCAAGGTTCACTAATTATTTGATTTAATTCTCTCTGCTTTAAGTAAATTGTTATTTTGCTATGGTCTGAAAGTGGTGTAAGGGGGCTGACTGTGAATGCTCTAAGATTATCTTCTTCAATGTCTGTAATAATGTAATCAACTGTACTGCTGCCAAGAGGGGAATTAACTATATTGTCCAAATGAGTCCCCCCAGATCCGGCCATTGACTATGTACAGACCCAGTGACCGACACATGTGTAGAAGGCTTTTCCCACTTTTGTTGTTGACTTTGTCATAATTGTTTCTGCTTTTATTTGTTGGTATATGATTGTTGGTGTTATTGATATATTTATTTCCTTGAATGCTAATTAAGTCTGGATCGATTCCTGTTCTTGCGTTTAGATCGCCACAAACTATGACAGTGTTTCCCAAACTTTTTTTCTGGGGACCCACTTTTTAAAAACGACAGACCATCGCGACCCAATTCACTTCAGATCTAACATGCAACCACCAAATACTGCCCAAATTGTTGATGTTTTAGGCCCTGGCTTCTCAAACTTTTCTATGTTGGGCCCCTTCAAACCATTCTACAATGGATCAGTAAAGATCAGAAAAGATCAGTTTTAATGCGCATCCAAGAGTTTGGGGATATTCTCGCATGCTACGAGTCACTCTCAGCATAATAAATTGTTCCTCAATTTCTAAACAGAGATGTTAGTCTACGTTGTGTTGCAGACATTTGGATCCATAACACCGTGGACGTCGATTCCGATGTAAACATATGCAAATAACTCGTCGTTATATTGTAGCCTAATTGTGGAGGTTTCTTTATTTGGAATTTAAATCCGCATTTTTAAAATTGTGATATACACTCATATAACAGATGTGGTCTACAAACACACACAAACACAGACTTATGTGTACTTTTGGTATATACACACACATATACATTCATATGCACACACATTCACATAATAAACATGTTTTTTCCACATATAACATACAATCAAACACACCGATATCTTTTTAACAATCACACACATACACCCAGAACAATTACACGCATGTTCACACACACACACACACACACACACACTGATCTACATTTAACTTTTTTTTTTTCATTCCTTTGAGGGATATAGTATTCCCCCTCTCTCTCTCTCTCTCACACACACACATACATACTCCCCTGTCCATACACAAACTGCAGGGTTATCACTCATGTAACAGCCTTGGCTATTACAACAGGAACCAGTTGTCATGAGTGTGGGGACTAGGGCAAGACATGGGGAATCTTTAGTATGTGATGATAAGATGAGAAACAAACGTTTTAACCTTGAATCCCTACACCTACAAAGTATTATGCATTCACATACTACATACAGTTGCATTCACATACTACATACAGTTGCATTCACACACTACATACTACATACAGTTGCATTCACATACTACATACAGTTGTAAGCAGAGGTGGGAGTAAGTCACACATGTGCAAGTCGCAAGCAAGTCTCAAGTCTTAACCTTCAAGTCTCAAATCAAGTCTCAAGTCTTAACCTTCAAGTCTCAAGTCAAGTCAAGTCATAGCTTGGGTCAAGCAAGTCAAGTCATAGCCAAATCATACAAATTTATGATGATTTACCCGCGTTTTCATTTTAAAATAAACTATAGGCTAGTTATGAACTGCTGGAGTTGTATTTGTAACAAACAAATAGACACTGCATTCATTCAAGCCACATAATGAATGCCCAATAATGTTGAAAAAGTGAACTAATCAATCAATCAAACGCTGCCGCCGACGTCACTGCCAAACTTCGACAAGCGCGACAGCGCAATGGGTTTTAGGAGGGTTTAGGACCGTCAATGCTTGCTGGCAGTTAGCTAGGCTTACTGACTGTTGTTACTACTAGGCTGTAACGTATGGAACAGGGACGTGTTTAAGAGGGAGGGAGAAAGAGGCGCTTACTTTAGGTTACATTGGCAACATTTTCAATAGCATATATCAAGATTAACCTTAGACAAGAAAATGTTTCACTTTGCCATTTCACACATTTTAACCTAATATGGCGTTAACTAAAAAGCATAGATTCAAAGCCAACTCTTAACATGCCTCAAATTTGACATTAGGTTTCTAACGCGACTAACTTCTGATGGATGAAAATCAACGTGGTGGTGGTTAGATCGCTAATTTGCGCACTTGCAGACTGCTGTTCATTTCTCCTTTGAGTTGTCAGATACATCATCTGTGTAGCCAAACATTATGTTTTGGTATAAATGTAGAGCCTTCCATATTTGCAAGTTAGCCTACCTCAGTCTGTCTTATTTGATCTGGCACTTGCTGTTGGTCTGTCGCGTCACTTGGTAACAATGACAGGTTCGCTCGCGTGACGCATGCAACAGCACCTAGGCAGATTTTCTAAAATCGTTAAGTTAACTCATTAATATCTATGACAAAATCAAGTCATTTCAAGTCATTTGTCTCAAGTCTAAGTAAAGTCTCAAGTCATGGTTAGCGAGTCAAAGTCAAGTCAAGTCTTTTATACATGTTGACCAAGCAACCACAGAAACGAAAAATTCTCAGGACAGCAGCATGTGTCCAAATTTCAATCTTAAACGTTCTATTTAATCATAAACTATCTGAAAACAGGGCTTTAAGTGTAAAGTACCGAACTTGTCCTTTAACAGTTTACCAGTCGTGATTCAAACACAATCTGCTTCTACATCTTTTTCTCTATACAGCTAAGATAAAAAGAATTGCCTGTCACAATGAGGATTATTAAAATATTTTTTTTAAACAAATGTAATTGATGCAGAGTGTAATCAAAACTTGAGTGATAAACACGCCAGTGTGGTATATCACTTTCTTGCTGATTAATACTGTTTAATTATACAGTACGTGTGAGATAATTAATGATGAGCATGCAAACGAGGCAGTGTCATTTGCTTTCCTGGCCTCAGTCTTGCCTGACTGTTTATTGTTTTGTTTATCTTAATGCACCCATGAATAAGGTGGATTAATTTTGGCTCACTGCCAACAATATTTATTTATATTTCTATGTTTTTTCCTTCCTTTTAGTTTGTTTTATAATTATACAACACTATATCTAGTCTCTTGCTTTGCTGCAACACAATTTAAACTGTGGTTTGAGTTATTCTGTTGATAATTAACGTCTATGATGACTGAATTGCTTCTCATGGCATGCACAGCATTGCCTCTTTTTCACTCACAAGTGAAATGGTAATTGTGTTTCAATATTCCATTTACTCAGAAATTGCTTTTGTATGCAGTGTTTGTTTTCTAGTGATAAAACACACAGCGTCAGCTCTATCTTTATTATTAATTAAGAGTTGTTTCAGTGCACTAGCACATTATAGCCTTTGTTAAAGTGTATGTATTATATCTGCTCAGTACCGTTTAATATATTGAGTTATAATGATAATGTATCAATATTTTGTTGTTGTCTGTGTATGCAATTAATATTGTGAAAATTAAAATACACCTACGGTTAAAGTTTTATGTAATTACTATGTTACGTTGTGCTTAATGGTATAAAAAAGGATTTGTAAGATTTGTATTTTACATACAGTATAATATGTTAATGTTATTGAAGTATTTCACATGCACTAAGGAAAGCACATCTTTAAACAATGATGATTCACACTCTCTCACTTGTCAGCCCCAGATATAAAACTGAAACAAAATTGAATTGAACATTGCCTTTGATCATAGCCAGAAAGTGTCTAGACCATCACAGTAAATTGTGTTTTGAATGTCCATGACATTTCGTCCACTATCATTCTAATCTCTGGTTTTGTTATAAATATCCTGTGAGCTTCTTCGCAACCAGGACAAGAGGCTGAGTCATGCGATGAATCAGTGGAGAGAGGGAAATGGGGACATGAACAGAGCCTCTCCAAGGAGCAGAAACATGCTTCGCCTTGAGCTGTTGATCATCGGCATTTGAAAGGTCGTATCCGGTAATGTGTGTGTGTGTGTGTGTGTGTTTGTTTGTGAAGGATGCCCTTGACAAGATGTCAATATGTGCAGAGTGTGTGTGTGTGTGTGTGTGTGTGTGTGTTTGTGTGTGTGTGTGTGTGTGTGTGTATAACAAGGCCCTGGACTTAGATTTTCACTCAGTAAGCAGGTTTGGGCATTTGTGTTTTGTTCCAGGATTTTGTCAAATCGTGTTTTCTGTTTCTTACTGCAGGGGAGTGGACTGATGGTCAGCTCAGGTTGCGGGTGATATTTGTGTGGTTGGTGGACAACCAGCATAAGAAAAGAGGCCCTGGGCTATTGCAGTGTGTGTGTGTGTGTGTGTAAAATTGCCTTTTAACATTGGGAAGATACAACTGAGATGACAATGTTTCCCTTCTATGGCTCCTGGTTTGAGAGCAATAAATGCTGGCATAACCTAAGTAACGGAATCCCATATTGCTAGTATAAGGGCTGGAGCACTCTTTATACTAGTTACAATCTTTTTTCGAACTATTCTTGTCTTTAATCTGAGTTGTCCACTATTTCCTGTTGATACAGCTTACTTTGGAAAATTTTAGGTGCAGGAGTGGATGAATATATTGCAGTAAGCACCAGAAAGATTGGGGCTCAATCTGAAACAAAGGCTACAACACACGTAGATATGCTACATTAATTAAATCATTTTATTACACGGCTCTTCAAAATGCTGCAGAAAGCTCCATTCATGCTCCGTTCGGTGGTCTGATATTTCTCAATAACAGACCGTTGCAGACCAAGGAAAATGTTTTTTGTGCTTCTAATTCACATTTTTCATATCACTCCGCAAGTACTGGAACTTTATTCAAAAGTGAAAGCAGACTGTTGATCAGCTGTGTTCTAAAGAATGTTTGATTCAAGTTCAGTGTGTGTTGTTGCAAGCTATTTGTTTCTCAGCAAGAGCCGGTAAACAAACGGTAACAAATAGGCTAGGCTATGTGGGCTAAAGAGTCATATCGTGGGGTGTTTATTGTTTAGTTTTGGCAAGTAGCCGTGTATTAAGCGGGATAATGTATAGAATCTTGAATTTCCCCTTGGGGATCAATAAAGTATCTATCTATCTATCTAGAACACCGGTCATTATCGGAAATTATTCCACTGCTTGGTTGAATTTCCCATTGTCTTGCGTAATTTAGAACGTGCATTAAGATATGTTATTTGAACACCTATGAAGTAGATCCATTTTTTTGCCCGTATCACAGTTGTATATTAATTCGCCAAACTCGTTGTGAAGTTTAAATGAACTGTCACGTTGCATCCAAGCCTTAAAATAAAACGTTCAGAACGTAGCAACATTTAGCATATGACGGAAGTGGCTTTTAGTTGGATGGCAGTAGGCTAAGTAAAATAGCAATGTTTCAAATCAGAATCCTGGGATAAGCCCGCTTGACAACGGGAGAGATAGAACTAACGACAGGCCTTTGGCATTGGCAACCATCCATTTAGAACTAGTAACGGCAGTTTGTCCTGCAAGTTGAGAAATTAGTTAATATGTGTCGGAAAAAAGTAGGTCTATAAATGAGACAGTTGTAGCGATTAAAACGTTTAAATTATAACAGGAAATGAACACAATGCAAGTGGCAACAGTGGAATAAGTGGGATAATGTACTCCACGGTGGTCTGTTAACAGAAAATAATGCATTTACGAGGTTTAAACCTCCGCTGTGCGTCGGGCCGTATTACAACCTCGACCGTTCATTATTTTCTGTTAACAGACCTCCGTGTTGTCCATTATCCCTTACATAGGTGCCTTCAGCGCGAAACAAAACCCCTCCGCTGCATGTCGGGGTCCAGTTCGCCCTGTCGGGAGTCGGGACCTATTTCCCGATAATGACCGGCGTTCTACAGTATATCCCTTACTCAAAACATGGCCACAGACAGCCAATTTCTAATAGTAACATGGTATTTCAACGCATGGCTTACTCGCATATATAGCCATTTTGGGCTATTGAACGGTCAAAGCATAAACATAAGACTGATCACTTGATCAAAACTTGCTGTGTTGCTGTACATTCCTCTCTTTCCATTAATACCTGGATTAGTTCCCATTCATACCCTTAATGTTGGAGTGCAGTAGGCTCAGAGGCCCTGGTGCTGAGCTGGATACAATGCTCGACAGCCTTTAGTCACCTGCTATTCTGGGTGTACCTATGCACAGATAGAGTAGAATATTACAATAGTAGACCCACCATAGTTATTCCAGACAAACTGCTAAGCGTCAGATTATTCTTTGGTATCATCACAGAGTAGCCCATCTATAGGGATTCCATATTAAAGATGTTAATTCCATAGAAAATACAGCTGACATCTTCTACTGTGGAATATCTTTGCAATTATTGAACCATTTCAGGATAGATTTACAGTAAGCTCTACAGTATACATTTTTTTATAATAGGCTACCATGATCCGCTGCATGGCGTCATGCAAGGACATTTTGTTAAGACTGTCTCCAGTCGTTAGTTATGCTTGTTTCCTTGAGTTTATGACACCAACAGGAATGACCAATGAACGACACTTTAACGACTGCTCTCGAGCTGTTTGTCCATCCACTAAACTTTCTGAGGATGTTTGTGATTGATTGTTAGATCATTCTTGAAACCCCAAATCCATGAACAACGTTTCTAACTACCAAGACTGTGATGGAAGTCAGCCAATGACAAAACAAACCCCAGATTGATAAATGCCAACTTTGCATGGAAATGACTGTACATCTGTCTTGCCCACATTTGTTTTGTAAATGAGGGCCACTATAATCATGTGTTAAAGTTTCAGTCTGTAATTGTCTATGTGTGTTTGCAAGCACAATGTAGATGAACCAATATAAACTGACAAAATGTACTTAGACCTGACTTACTTGACCTTGACATGGCTATGATATGCCAAGCAGCGAAACAATAGCAATCAAGTGTTGAAGTGTCAACTGTTGAAATGTTTTTTAAAAGTAATTTTGTTCTTGGTCATCAAGAAAGATCACCAGATGTAAATGCATATGACATGTTCAAGATCACCAGATGTAAATGCATATGACATGTTCATGATCACCAGACGTAAATGTATCAGGTTCATCTCATGCTTTACACAATCCCAATACAGATTGCTAAGGAGAATGAGATGAGTCATGTAATTATCATGAGTTAAAAGGGGTATGGGTCTGTGTGCTTGCTGATTGCAGACAATAAGAAAGCACAAACAGGTCCTTTAATTACGCTTGCAAATATTCATCACTATTCAGGGGACGGTTGTGTTTGGGAGAAAACCTGTTATCTGTACCAAATACCACTTTCACCCAAACAGTCATCGCCTCCCTGGTGTGCTATCCAAAAGCAGCCTGTCAAAAGGCTTTGTCGCCGGGCAACGCAGGCACATGGGGAAGATTAATGGTCTCACACTATTCGGTAGTTTGAGATTAAGACTCAGGTTTCAGCAATCCCGCTGCTCGCTTTTTGTCTATCCTTGTAAATACTTTCAATGTTTACAAAACATACGACACCCTTTGATGTAAGCCACCCAGTCCTGCTTCACTCAGAGAATCAGAGGCTGTGGATAGACTCGTCACATGTTTATGAATAAGAGGATGATGCCACAGCACTCCCTGCTCTCCTTCTCTCCTTCTTTGTATATCTCTCTCTCTCCATCTCCACTCTATTCCATCTCTTTCTTTGTATCTCAAAGTCTCTCATTCTCTCTTTCTCTGTGTCTCTGTATGCCTGTCTCTCTCTCTTTCTATCGCTCTCTCTCTCTCTCTCTCTCTCTGTCTCTTTCTCTCTCTCTCAGGTAGGGGATGGGGATTCATGGCTCAGATGGGCCCAATCATCCATGAGGTAAATACAGGTACAGGAGATGTTTGCCCCCCCCCCCTCCTCTTTCTCTCTCTCTCTCTCTCTCTCTCTCTCTCTCTCTCTCTCTCTCTCTCTCGTGTGCTCCCCTTTTCTGCAGTGCCAGCACTGGTTCCCATCCAGCACCGCCCCCCCCCCCTCCTGTGCCCAGCAGCAGCAGTTGTGCTGAGACAAAGTGAGCGCGTTT
>NW_027468630.1:1756642-1774142 GCF_046254945.1 Alosa pseudoharengus | reverse complement strand
ACTCTGTCTCTGTATTTACTAAACTGTTGTTTATATAACCAGTAGGTGTTGGTGATGTAATGTGATGATATTCAGATGTAAGGCAGCTACAGTAGCAAGCTTGTTCTTCTTGTGTGGTGATTTGTGCAGTGTTTGAATGGGATAAGGCATACTGCATGAACACACACACACAAACCCAAAATGCACCCCCATTCACAGACACACACACACACACACACAGAGGCTTGCATTTCGCAAGTTCTACTAAGTTTCTCCAGTATTTTGCTGGCTATGCAGAAGCTCCTTTAGAGCAGTTTCTGAAAAATTTTAGAAGGAATAAAAAAAAGAAAAGGAAGCACAAAAAAGCAAGACAGACAGTAGTGAAATCGGAGGAGGGGAGCTGGATTGGGTGAGAATCAATTGATGCTCCATGCTGGGAGATTATCAATGGGGCCCTGTGAGCGGATAAAAGCACCCTGGCACTTGGAGGGCTAGTCTGGCTGTAAGATCTGGTCTGGGGCCCATTATGAAGACAAGTTGAGTAAACTCCACGGGGTCAGCTCTTTTTTGACTTGTAAATGCGGCTGGTGTGATACGCCTCTCAGAACACGAGCCTCAGCTTCTGTAAGAACCTGCCCCCGAGGTGCATCTTTATCTTGCACGCGTGACCTGAGGCTTGCCGTACAAGGGCTAAATCGGGCTGGGTTTTGGTGGTTCTTGCCCAAGAAGCTAAAACATCCCTGTTTGCTCTGTATGACTGAGAGAAATTATATTGCAGTCATGACTTCTGGAGTTCCTGTTTTGAAGTAGAAAAATAGTCTTTTTAGTAATCAGTCTTAAAGGAAATCTACTGCTGTACTTTTTAGTTTTAGGGGATAACAAATATTGAGGAATATATAATGACTCTGTGGACGTTAACTTAAAAAACAACCAAAAAAAAGAAAAGTAAAAACATTAAAATAATGAGTTACTGTAGACAGCTTTCATCCTCGAAACTCGATTGAGCAGGGAAACACACAACACACCACAACATCTAAGACAGTGCATGCGTGAAGCTGTATTGTATTGTGAGGATAACCCCTTGAGATGAGACATCTTGTTTTCGAGGGGGTCCTCGGGACATGAGACAAAGACAATACAGCACATGTACATTCACACCCTCTAAAGCTCTCCCTCATCCTGCCTCGCCCACCACAACCACCCCATAGGGTCCTTAGTGAAAACCAGACCATGTATTAAACATAATACAGTATTAAGAGGCATGAAAACATTTAGCCCATGCACATATGTATACAGGGGCGGAGCTGCCATTAGGCATGGTCAGGCAATTGCCTGGGGCCTCGGCCACCAGGGGGCCTCGTCATCCCCGTATCGTATATCGTATTTTTTTAAATAAATGATCACCGCATCCAAACAATATATTCTAATCCATAATAAAGATTGAAAAAAAAAATATTTTGATTGCTCATAAACTCATCATAAAATCAAATGACTGTAGGTCCGCTTCCTGTCACCATAGCAGCAACTAGCTAGTCTGAACGAGGTCTTGGTGAGATGTGAAGTTGAGTGATTGACAGCAGCCATGAAATGTTTCCAGAGTGGAAGTGATAAAAGAAAAAGGGAGGAGGATGAATTTAGAAAGAAATTGCCTAAATTAACCAACTTATTCCAGTCGAATAATTCTTCCACGGAAGAAAGTAATTTGGATAGTGATGCAACAACATCTGCTGAGCTGGGTGGTGTAGCTAATGCTAGCTGCAGCAGCAGTGGCACCGATGCACCACCACCGCCAACTCAAACTTGCACTACATATTCTTCTACTGATGATGATGATTATGATGTTGAGCTAAGCGAAACAGTCGTGAGGGACAAGATCACAGTCACTGCCGGTGGTGCTGCTACGGACAACATTTCAGTAGCAGAAGCTTTGGGTGCAAACGAAACCAGTAATGTGAGTAGCCCTAACACGATACCTAGCACTACAGTTATCAGTGACGACCCTGCGTTATGGCCAGACACCGTAAGAGATGCAGAGCGAGTTGAAATCATTAAAAAAGGCCCTGTGCAAATTAAGAACTTTGAATTCCCCCAAAATTTTGATAAACCACCCAGAAGATTCAAAGTTGAACATTATTACATGACCATGAAAAATGGAGAAAAAAACAAACAGAAAATGTTCCCTCTCTTCTACACATACACAGCTTCACTCTCTCTCACCCACCCACACAGACAGACTCTCATATGTATAGAGTATATTCACACACACAGACCCCAAACCCTTACACACACACTATCTCTCTCTCTCTTTCACACACACACAGACACACACACCATTCATAATTGTAATACTTTCAAAGGTTTTTACTACTGTTTTTTGATTGTCATCTATGGCAATACATATTTGTTATATTTGAGTATGCCTCAGCAGACATCCCAACCTGCAAAAAGCCATTTCAGGGAGGTACCCCCCCCCCCCCCCCAAAAAAAAAGTAAATAAAAAATAAATAAAATAAATATCAATATCTTAGATACTGAAATAGTGATGAATAGCCTATGTTTGTTAATTAATTGTCTCTACTCAGCACACCAAATAAGGAAGGCCTATTAGAAATTGTGATAATAAAATATGTAGATTTTGGTAGTTTGGTCTTTATGTAGCCTTGGCAAATAGCCAGTAGGCTAGTCTGGAATAATATGCAGATGAAATGACACTTGTTAAACTCACCTCAGCATGTCTTTTGCAATCATTTAACCCGCCAAAGTCACTGTTAGCCTACAAACAGTGCAGCGTGCAAGACTATCGTTATTTTGAACTCTTATTAGACAAGGGTACACTTTCGTGTAGTCTGATGTGAAATGGGTCCTTTTTGGGGGGCACTCTGCCTCTGCCATGACGCTCCTGTTCCTACTGAACTGAATATGAAACAGGCAAATCAGGATGCTCTCTGTCTTGAACAGTGTTGGGAGTAATGCGTTACAAAGTAACGCGTTACTGTAATTCCACTACTTTTAGTGGTAACGAGCATGTAACGAAGTATTTTTGTAAATCCAGTAACGCAATTACAATTACTGAAATTGAAAAGAGTTCGTTACTTGCGTTACTCTGTTGATCTTGAATGAACGACTGCAGACAAGATGCACATTTGCTGCTTTGTGTCCCGACCTTAGCTGTGTTTCCAGGATTGTGTTTCATGTTTAGATTGCAGATGCATTCTTTACAGTTAATAGGAGCCTCCTCACATTCCTCCTTATTTCGGATTTATGCTAAAACACACAAGAGTGCATTACGCTACAATTTAAATGGGCATCTTAAAAGCCTTTTCCCTTTCGTTTCCATATCGTAAGCTCCACTACAGTAAAAGCGCATTGTTGTTTATCTCCGCTCTTTTTCGCCTATTGCGCAAAAGCCTCATTATATCAATTTCTCATTCTTACAACATAGCCACGCCACAACACCAATAGGCTACGGTAGCCTATATATAGCCTTGGCACAAGCAAGCACACGTTTAACTCGAGAGGAAAATGCAGATTTCACTTACCAGATAAAGAAACCTACAAATAGCCTACCGTATGTAACAGCGACTTGAGTTATTTGCACAGTAGGCTATGTTTACATCGGAATTGACGTCCATGGTGTTATGGATTCATTTGTCTGCGACGGAACATGCAACTTCTCTCTGGAACACCTTATCAGCTGAAGAGTAACCTTCTGCATAGTGCGCGACAATCCCAAACTCTCGGATGCATTAGAACTTATTTCGGTAGGTCAGCACTTGTGCAGCGCAGGCTTTTCCCAAACTGGTGGTGCTTAAAATGCTATAAAATACAACTGTGTTCAAAGCAGGATGAGGATAACCTAAGGTTATGTGTGTGTGAGCAGACAATAACTGCTTTGAAAACAGGCCATTTAACATTGTTTCACATTACATCCCATTGAACGAATTCCATGTAGCCTACAGAAGGATTGCAATAATAATGATAATAATAACTTATTACTATATTGCAGAAGGCAAGTAGTAGGCAAACAGTAGGCAGTGTACTGTACATATCTATCAAACCACCTAGATGGTGAGGGTGGCGCAAAACAAGGTCAGGGAGGCCTTAATGCATTGTAGAATGTTTTGTGGTCGGAAAAAGTTTGAGAACTCATGCACAAGGCTATTGATTTGAAGGCCAGTTGAAACTACAATAAATAGGTCCAAAAATTAGGTTTATTGTGCGTGTGACTGTTCAGTACTGTTCATATTGACATTTTAAAAGCAGACTTAAAAGTAACTCAAAAGTTACTTTCTCTAGTAACTAATTACTTTTGATATACAGTAATTGGTAACGTAATTGAATTACTTTTGAAAGAAGTAACTAGTAACTGTAACTAATTACTAATTTTCAGTAACTTGCCCAACACTGGTCTTGAACAGGCACACACGCACTACCTCTCTCTCTCCATCTCCGTCGTGTGCGCGCTACACTCAGATGCACACACGATTTGAAGTTTCGGTCTCGTGTGCGCGCTCTTGCTCGCTCGCTCTAGATTCCGGGAGATTTTATCTAATTTGAGGGCATCAGGGAGCCGTTATCAATATGCGGGAGACTCCCGGAACTTCCGGGAGACTTGGGATGTCTGCCTCAGCGCCCCATTATTACAGAAAAAAGTGTGCCTAGGGATCTTTTGCCTTGGGCCTCAAAGTGTCCAGGTCCGCCCCTGTATGTATATACATACCAGTAAATACATATACTCACATGATATAGACCTATATACGCACACCTACACCCATAGTCACATATAAACACAAAAACACATGAGTAGAAAGTAAGGACAAGAAATATCCCACATGGTAGTATAAAAAAACAAAGGACCAGTCACACATGAGAAAAACATTTACTGGAACAATTTACTTGCAAGTGAGTAAAGAGCGATGTTTTAAAGGAATGCAAAGAAATGGCAGATCTTAGAGACCCAGGTAGGCAATTCCAGTCTGAGGGGGCTTTGAATTTAAAGGTACGTCTACCACTCTCTTTGGAGATGTTTGGCACAGTTAAGGAGGGATATTCAGTGTGTCTCAGTCTATAGCTGGGTCTATATGGAATTAAATAATCCTTGAGGTAAGAAGGATAATCAGTGTACACACATTTAAAAATAATCTGATACCAGTGGTACTGTCTTCTGGCTTTTGGTGATAATAAGTTCAGTGAGTCATACATTACAGTGTTGAGTAGTAAAAGGGCATCTTAGCACAAATCTGCATATATTATTGAACGCAACATTTAATGATTTCTGGTGTGATTCTGATGTGTTTTGGTAGACAACATCCGCATAGTCTAAGATAGGAAATATTAGTTGAGACACAATCTTTAACCTAATCGGTTGAGTAAAACAATTAATAGAGTGATACAAAATTCATAAATTACAGTTGATCTTTACAGAATTAATGTGACACCTAAAGGAAAGTTGTGAGTCAAGCCAAAGGCCCAAGTATTTCATTTCATTAACTAGTACGAGTGGAGTATTATCTGAGAATTTGAGTGAAAGAGTGTTATCTTGATTTGATGTAGCTGATCTGGTGGGGAACAGCATGCTGTATAATTTTTCTTGTTCAGTAAAAGGTGGTTGGATTGAAACCAAAGTTGAATGGCATTAAAGTTTGATTGCAGTGTGTATTTGAATCTCAGAAACAGACACATTAGATGCGTAAATCACTGTGTCATCTGCATAGAGATGAATGTGACAGTCTGAACAGATTAGAGGAAGATCATTGATAAACAGTGAAAATAGGAGAGGCCTTAAAGAAGAGCCTTGAGGAACGCCTTTCTCCATTATTAACTTGTGTTGTGTTCGAAAGCTGTTTACACCTGTGGTGTTTGCAGGCCAATTTTGACCCGTGAATTGAAAATGCTTGAAAATCCTTTAAATCACAAGTTTTCTTCCAATATTGTTTTTCAACTCATTGCTGGCTTAGTATACAATCATATAAATGGAACCAGTGTGGGATTTTTTTTGTTGCCTCCACAGACACGGTGTTTTAAAATATACCACTCGTTTTTGAGTGCAAAAACTATTTAAATTCACAAAAAATATTTTTCATTCTTATAGACTGAGTAATTACAAACTGTAAATGTGTTATAGACCTATATTACCTAAAAAAAAATTGAAGTATTTTTTTATTATTTAAAATTATTAACAATAGTGACATCTTTGGTGTTCGGGTCAAAATTGACCCGCATAGATAAATAGTAGGATAATGACAAGTGTTCAAATTTCTTTCCATAAAACCAACTTTTATTTAACCATACCAATTAACCAAGCAATTTAACCATAAAAATGAACAATGATCAACAGTGTGTGTGTGTGTGTGTGCATTAACCATAAACTGAACATTGAAAATAATGATGTTAGCGCAGGTGAGTCGCTCTGAATGAACCATAAACTTCAGAAACTATTTGTTTCACAAACATCAGAAACTATTTGTTGTCCAACCATAATTTTAACTGTGTGTGTGTGTGTGTGTGTTCAAATGCATGAATCGCAGAATGTGATGGTTACTGTGTGCTCCTGGCAAATGAATGTGTGGCAAGTGGTGTTGGATTTCCTGTCCTTGTTGGCGGGGCAGGACTGGCACCTCTTTCTTTTGCTGGTCTTGGGATTTCCTCCCTGGATCGTATCACAGGATGATGATGTGGGCGTTGATTGAATCTCTCTCACCAAACGAAGAGACCCTTCGGTTCGGGGGATGCACTTCCATCTCTTAATGTAGGGAGACACCAGAGACTTGCCCAACTCCTCCAGAAAAAGCCTCCTCTTGAATGTTTTGTCTCTGTTCCATCCTGGATCTATTTCAGTCCAGATTACAAATGCATTGTATGCCGAAACGTCCAGCATGTTGTAAAACAAGACCATTGGCCACCTTTTTGTCCCCCGCTTGCATGTGTATGTGCCTGTGACCTTGTCCAGGTTGTCAACGCCGCCTTTGTTTTTGTTGTAATCCAGAATAATGTCTGGCTTCTTGTCCTCCCTACTGCTCACACCAGCATCTCTGTGCAGAGTGGACATCACAACAACATTTTTGTTTTTTTTGGGACAGTAGGACACAAGTGTGGTTCTGTCAGAGAACGTGAACTTCGACGACAGTGGAGCCCTGTCTTTTGTTCCAAGGAGAGGGGAAGCTCAGGTTTGTTCTTCCTGACTGTTCCAACCATCGTCAGCTTCCTTTTTAGAAGCTCTTGCGCAAGGTCATACGAAGTGAAAAAATTATCACAAGTTATGTTGTGCCCCCGAAGACCCTTGGTCATGTCCAGGACGACCCGCTTGCCCTGGTTCTTCTCTGGCACTCCGCTGGCAGGTTTTCCGGTATATATTTGCATGTTCCATGCGTAGGCCGTTTTGGCATCACATGCAGCCCATATTTTGATCCCATATTTTCCAGGCTTGCTTGGCATGTACTGCCTGAAGGGACAGCGGCCTCTAAAAGGGACTAGGCGTTCATCCACTGTCACCTCTGGCCCAGGATTGTACACAAAGGGTAAATTTTCCACCCATTTGTCCCAAACCTCCCTGATGGGAGCAAGCTTGTCATTCTCACAACGAGCAACTCTGGTCTCCCTGTTGTCAAAACGTAGCACTCTTGATAACACATGAAAGGCTTGAAGAGACATTGTGGCACGAAAAATAGGGCGTCCTGACTCACTATCCCATAAGCTGGCCGTAGCTTCATTAAAAGGATCTGTACACCCCCGCAAGAAGCAACAGTCCCATGTATGCATCTAGCTGTGTTTTGTCCATCTCCGTCCAGCTATCACCAAACACTCTTCTCCCTTCCATGTTGGTCATCTCAAGTAGGATATTCTGAATAGGTCGTGGAAAGAACAATTCAAACGCTGATGTCTTGGGCGTGTGACACAGCGTATCTAGTAGGCCCTGGAGTCATTCTGAGGATGTTCTCCGCCGGTGCTCTGGATTGGGTTTGAGGAGGGCTTGATAACCACGAAATGTCACCTTTTCTTGACTTGAAAACCTCTCCTTGAGCATCTGTGACATCTGGGTCCTCCTCATCAGATGTTTTGTCTTGTTCAGGATCATACTGAACATCATCCTCATCCTCAGACACATCCTCCTCAGCTTCATTTTCCTCTCTATCCTCACCATCATTACCAAAGATATGATCTAGCGCCTCATGAACAGTGTACCTTTTGCTCATGTTGACTGATGCTCCTACAGAATTCAACTAATAATATCCCACCCAAACCCTCTTTATATGTGCCAGTGTTTATAAACAATGTATCAAAATTCTGTGAGAAAGTTTGAAAGTTTGAGTTCACGTGGGGGGTGGTGGGTGTGTGCGCCTCTATAGGTTTTCTATGTGTCTATGGGCCCGTCCACACGGAGACGCTTTTTAGGTTAAACGCAGAGGTTTTGCTTCGTCTTGGCCGAGCGTCCAAACGAATCCTGTAAACGCACTGCCCGAAACCGCACTTTTCTGAAACCTGGTCCCAGAGTGGAGAAATCTGAAACCGTAGCTCGTTTGAATTCGTTTAGACAGCGAAACCGCACATCCTGCTTGCGTATCCATGATGTCATTGCCACACCTCAGCTGCCCTGGACTTGCACTTATAGTATTGCCTAACAATACTAGTTTTCATACATGACATTACCTACGATTACACTCCGTAAGATAAATATCACAACTGGTGCTGCGCAGCGCCAATAGCTTATGGACTGAACACTGTTTTTCCTGGTGTTTTTTTATGCATTCTACTGTCAGTGATGCGAGAGAACTTAAGTTATTAGGAAAGTGCGGTGTAAGTTTAGGCTACATTAATTTGTGCGTAGTGCCAGTGTCATTCATTTATTTTACATGTCTTACAACATATATGCATTCACAGTCGAGTGAAATCCGATATAAGCATACAAAGACGCTTAGAACTCACGTTAAGCCGATGGTAGCACACTGAATGCGAATACGCGATTTGATGCAGGCAAAAGTATTGACTGTTACTAACGAAGGTTTTATAGCAATAGTATAAATGTGGCGACAGAATAGCCCAGAACTTGGGTAAGCCTTGCGTTTAGTAGCCTGATTGCGGTGATAGCCAAAACTAATGTGAATCAGGACTATCCTACAACCAAAGAAAGTAAAGGTAATTAGTAGGCCTACCTGCATTAGCCAAATAAAGGACGGGACTGCACCCTTCACAAACCGTAAAATAAAGTTTATTAGTTTTACAGTTGACAGTTCACCATCAGTCCACACAAACAATTCTGGTTTCCTTGCACTAGCAATTTGGTCGTAGTAGCCTATTCTGTCTGTTTGTAAAGTGCAAGTTTTGGTCAATTTCTGTAAAGAAACAGTGCCACCTATAGGCATGGGGTATGAAGTAACGTGTTGAGTCGTGTTGAGATGGATCCGTTTGGACGCAAATATTCTTGATGCGGTTTCAGGGAAGACGGAGGAAAAAAAGATCGGTTTCGTACGTGTGGACTAGCCCTATGTCTGTGCCTGTGCATGTGAAAGAAGTATGTGTGTATGTGTGTGTGTGTGTGTGTGTGTGTGTGCGTGCTCACACGTCTGCATGCACATGTGCGTGTGTGTGTGTGTGTGTGTGTGTGTGTGTCTGAGTGTGTCTGTGTGTGTCTATGTGTGTGTGATGTGGGCAATAACTGGGCACATTGGGCCACAATTGATCCTCAGAGCTTTTAGGGAATGCATACAACAGCCAGTATTCTCTTCCGGGTCATTTCTGACCCGAACACCACAGATGTAACTTTTTTTTTTTGAGACCCTTAGAATTTACTAAAATGGTGAAAATTGCTGAAATTGAAATTTTGCTGCATTTAATTAGGTGTGTCTGAGGAT
Organism: Alosa pseudoharengus; assembly: GCF_046254945.1. Taxonomy (NCBI): domain Eukaryota; kingdom Metazoa; phylum Chordata; class Actinopteri; order Clupeiformes; family Clupeidae; genus Alosa; species Alosa pseudoharengus. The sequence goes on along the minus strand of NW_027468630.1, from coordinate 1,764,315 downwards.
TAGATGAAGCCTCATTCCAAAACAAAAAAGCAAATGGTATTTTTTTACACATTTAAACTTGAAAACGGGTCAATTTTGACCCGAACACAACAGAAGGGTTTTAAGGACTGTGATAAAGAACCATGAAGAGAGACACGCTGACGTCTACAGTGGAGATAAGAATTAAACCAAAGAAGAGAGTGAATAAAAAAACCAGGAAAAATGCGGACTCAGACTGCAAAAGTATAAACTGTAAATGCTTTATAGGCTACATACAATATTCTAAATGTTTCCCTGTGTACATATCTCATAGGCTATAAGAGTAAGGAGAGAAAAAAAAAAAAAGAAAACAGACAGAGTTGATAAACAGCCTGGTCGTAGGCCTCAACAAGACATACCAAAAAAATGTTAGGCTAATGTTTATCAACCACGGGATCCATTTTAATCCACTTTATAGACCAAAGAGAATGAGGGAAAAGAAAGAGAGAGAAAAGAAACATCTCAATATTCTAGTCTGGGGAAAATGTTAAGGCATTTCCTTGTCATGTTAACCTTATAAGGCATTTCCTTGTCATGTCAACCTTCAAAATATCTATATAATCTGAACACAGGGACCCTGTGAGAATGAAGACGTTTACGCTGACTTGATGTGTTAATGTGACATAGTGTTGATGACTTGATGTGTTAATGTGACATAGTGTTGATGACTTGATGTGTTAATGTGACATAGTGTTGATGACTTGATGTGTTAATGTGACATAGTGTTGATGACTTGATGTGTTAATGTGACATAGTGTTGATGACTTGATGTGTTAATGTGACATAGTGTTGGTGACTTGATGTGTTAATGTGACATAGTGTTGGTGACTTGATGTGTTAATGTGACATAGTGTTGATGACTAGATGTGTTAATGTGACATAGTGTTGATGACTTGATGTGTTAATGTGACATAGTGTTGATGACTTGATGTGTTAATGTGACATAGTGTTGATGACTTGATGTGTTAATGTGACATAGTGTTGATGACTTGATGTGTTAATGTGACATAGTGTTGATGACTTGATGTGTTAATGTGACATAGTGTTGATGACTTGATGACGTGTAAACATCAGATCTCGTCACATTTGATGTAGGGCAAAATGCTCTCCCAATCGTGTCTCTGTCTTTGCTGATGCTAATAACGACGTATATTAGCATAGCTCCTGCGAGACCTCTTAACAATTCATGTAAAATATGTTAATGGGGAATAAAGGAAAAAGGACAATTTATGCAAATGAATACAGAGCACAAAATGCAAATACCCTCTTTTAAGGGTGATGTGTTGACTTGCAATGAGAGGTGTGTGTAGACTTGAAGTAGTGTGTGTGTGTGTGTGAGAGTGGTGGGGGGTGCAATTAAAGGAACATTTAGAGGTAATGACAGCTCAAGAGACAAGGTTGAAGTGGGCCTCCGACATTGTCCCCTCAAGCCTCCTCATTCTCCTTGCACATCCTCTCGCTCATCCCACCCTCCCTGCAACAGCGCCCAAGTCATCCCACCCTCCCTGCAACAGCGCCCAAGTCCCCCACCTCTTTCGCCACAAGTACCACAAAATGAATTTCAAATGGAAATTTGAGGCCTCAGCGATTACAATTTTAACATGTTCTGTAATCTTGAAATAGGTGTGCCTAGAGAGGTGCCTGCCTGAATACTGATGCGGCTGAAAACAGGAACTCGGACTTTGCCGAGTTTAAGGAACACAAACAGTTTGTGAAGGGGCCAGAGCATATTGTTGCTTGGCCACCAATGGACAGTTCATTTCTAAGCTGTCGGTGGATCTTTATCGTCTCTATTTCAGCGGATGCTACTCAATTTCATGCCGCAGTAATGGGAGGTTATGGAGCTCTTGTAAATAAAATGATCTCAAACAAACAAACAGACAGAAATGATACATTTTTTAGTTCCCTTTGAGGCTTTTTTGAAGCGCTTACTTCCAGTCGTTGACAATAACGTTGATCTTGCAATGTGCTCAGTATCTGAGAGAAGCACAGAATGGATTTAATAGGGTGTGCATGTATAATGCATGCGTAGAAAAGGCTATCGCGGCCTAACACGCAACTCGACATATTCAACCAGAGCACAATATTGGATGCTTTATTTGCCAGTCTGGCAGATACTGCCGTTTTCCAGGAACTGCCAGATCAATTATGTCAGTTTAAACACGGATATGCTTCCTAAGCAGAAATTAACTGCCCACAGTGTTTCAGATCACTATTCATGAAAATCAAATCAGTATTTTGTATGGCTTGGAATAGCTTCTGTACTTACAGATAAAAGGAATAGTTATAGATATAGCTAAAGAAAGCTAATATTAACTGTAATGTTTATGAAGATTGCCACATGCATTAAATAAGGACCCACCCCAGGCATTGGTTAACCCCAAAAACTGATTTCTTTTCCTCAAAAATCCATTTTTATTTCATGAAAAAATCCATTCATTGATGTAAAATGACTTGTATTCATTTATGGAACTCTACCCCAATGCCTCCTTTAGCATTTACACAAAGCTCATCACGTCTAGAGTACCCAGTGTCATTGATTATAGTGGAAGCTTTATTGAAGCAGACGCTACGCAAATAGAGCGCTTCAGTCACGTGCCTGGTGTAGCCTCCCTGTTAAAAATCACATTTTGGTGCTTGTTTGTTTGTCCTATTATTGTTGTACACCACCACACAAAATATATGTAAAACATATATTTTCTCATACTTTTCTTGAATCATATACCTTCAGATAGTATGTGTCATAACATGTTTTGGGTGTTGTGATGTCTTTCAATATTGTATTAACTCACATTTTATTTCCCTGGCCTATAAAAGGTTTCTCATGCAAAAACATTTTAAGTGTAGTTATGAAGATTTATGGAGAATAATGGAGGTATTACATTACAGTTCTGGACTTGCAATATAATTGGGGGAAAGTGCTATTATGTCATGACCATGCATAACAATTAGCACTCCACTGCACTGAACTGTGTTCTGTAACGTAGCAACAAATGCTATTAACTAGCAACAAGCAAAGCCAGACAAATGGTTCCAAAAAATCAGATTGAGCATGTCCTATTCAAATTGTGTTATAGAGGAGGTTATTGTGGAACAGTATAATGATACTCTCTTATTTAGGTTGTGCTTTACTCCATGCGATAATGGAATGTGCAAATACAAGGTCCCTTCCACCTTGTGCTTATGGCAGTAGTCCGGGATAAAGCCGCCCCTTTTACATAACTGTGGCTACCTTTTGAACCATCATACATTTCTTATGAAGCTTCATTTATGCACTCATAGAATAAATGCATTATGGATATTTATTTTGAGTAATGTGTCACCACGCTTTGTTTTCCTTTCCTCCTGAGCATCTCTGAGAGTAAGACTGCATGTTTTTTTTATTGTCTTTTCTTTTTTTCCTTCATGGACTCCATGAGTTATTACCTTTTTTAAATTGTACACTGATTCATAGGGAGGAATTTCCCTGTCTTGGCCTAGACGAAACACCCTGCAAGAATGGCTTTATGTGAATTATTCACTTGAGTGGCACAATGAGATGGGGCTAAGACATTGTGCATTGAGATGAAAGCTCATTCAACATCAGAGTATGGGAGGCTGCGTCTTTTTTTCTTTTTTTTGCTTTATGGTAGTTAGTATTATTCAAGGATGGAGTGCATGAGAAAACATGGAAACACATACTCGTATGGAGATGAAGTTTTGATAAATGGCTGCGGTTGGCGGGTTCTGGTGAGATGATTAACATGGGAAAGGTGAGGCGGAGACGTTGGTCTCTGGGGAGGTGTGCAACTCCAGCTACGTATCCCCTCTCCACACACACACACACACACACACACACAGACACACACACACACACACACACACCACCACCACCACCACCACCACTTTCACGTCAGCAGCAAACTCTGGAGATTATTTTGATGTTGCCGCAGATGATGTCACGCCGTAGCCCAGCACATGTTTAATTAATGGCGTTTACACAGCACCAGATAGAGAGAGAGAGAGAGATAGAGGGAGAGAGAGGGAGAGAGAGAGACAGAAAGAGAGAGATAGAGAGAGAGATAGAAAGAGAGAGAGAGAGGGAGAGAGAGAGAGAGAGGCAGAGAGAGAGAGAGAGGGAGAGAGAGAGGCAGTAGGCCAGAGGCCCAGACGGGCGCTGAGGGGCTTTTATTTTCTTATGCATGGCTTGTCGCAGCTCCATCTTCTCTCATCGTCACGATGCCTGCAGATGAACAAGCCCCCAGCTCCCCACGGGCCAGGCCCGGCACAAGCCCCTCTCTCTCTGTTTCTTTCTCTCTCTCTCTCTCTGTTTCTTTCTCTCTCTCTCTGTTTCATTCTCTCTCTCTCTCTCTGTTTCTTTCTCTCTCTCCCCTCTCTCTGTTTCTTTCTCTCTCTCTCTCTGTTTCTTTCTCTCCCTCTCTCAGTTTCTCCTTCTCTCTCTCTCTATTTCTCTCTCTCTCTGTTTCTTTCTCTCCCTCTTTCTCTCTTTTTCTCTCTCTCTCTCTGTTTCATTCTCTCTCTCTCTCTCTCTCTCGCTCTCTCTCTCTCTCTCTGCCCGCCTGGCACCAGCGTCTCTGCAACTCCACCTGTGGTGCCAGCAGAGCTGCTGGTGCTGCTCACCTCCCTCATGGACCCAGATGGGCTGCATGGAAACCTGGCCTGCACTTCCCCTCACTCGCCCGCTCTCTTGCTCGCTCACTCCCTCAACTTGCTGTGCTGCTGCTGCTAGTGCATCTTATTAAAAGTCAATTTCAGACTGCCTTCCAGCTTTCGCAGTCATTTGACTGTTTTCTACTGGATTCTGCAACCCCCACACTGTCATCTCTTCCGATTCTCATTTCATCCACCCCACCCCACCCTACACCGCCCCAAACCTCACCCACAGCAACCGCTCAAGTCGGACGTTGCTTATGACAGATTACACAGCCCATTAAAAATAATTCAGAGAGGGAATCGCATGTTCATCATATGTAATATGTATGATAATACACTGTGCGGAGTATATTTCATTTTCATGGCCCTCCTTGGCTGCATGACAGACAGAGAGAGAGAGAGAGAGGGAAAGAGAGAGGAAGAAGAGAGTGAGTGAGAGAGTGCAGTTGGCGGCGCCCACGTCAGTGACTCCCGGTTTTAATTTGCCGGAGCCACAGTGCAGCGGCGGCACTGCTGACGAACAACATGGCGATTTGTAAAGGCGCTGTTTTAATTTGGCGCACAGCTCTGAGACGACAGCGCGGATGAGGCACGGCAGCCACGGATGGGATGTGACTGGGGTGACATGCCAGATCTGAGTAATCTGTCTTCAAAGAATGCCCCAAGGAAGGGCACTTTGACAGGCGCTTTTGTCAGAGCAATGTTGTTAGCATGCGCAGCAGGCAGCCATGTTTACCTGAGCGTCTTGTTTATGCTCTCTCCTTCCCTCTCTCCCTCCCTCACTCACACGCTTCCCCTTTCTTCTCCTCTTCTCCAGGCCCTGCCCCTGCCATTTGGGTTCATTTTTTTTGTTGTGGTTGTTGTTGTCGTCGTTGTCACTGTTTTTCTCTGGCCATGTCACAGGGTATTACGCTCACAAAGCACAAACAAGCTAATTGCGGCAATTCTGATGTTGTCGCGAGCGGGAAAAATCCCAGCGTGTATATTTATGTCTGTGTGTATACATGTGCATGTGTGTGTGTCTGAGTGTGTGTGTGTGTGGTAGGGTGGAGAGTCATGAATTGTGCTAATGCAACATTTCAGTCAGGCAGCGGCAGCTCTTAGATGTGCCTCTTATCGTCAGCGGGGCCTGTTGTCGCCCTGCTCTGCTAACACAGTGGCTACCTGCTGGGGCGCCAGGCGCTCTGATCCACCGCCGCGCTCATCGTTTCAGCGGATAGCCACTCAGCAGGACACAGAGGCCCCTTGCCGCCCGCCCGCACCAATCTCGCCATGGAGGACCGTAAATGCCCCTGAGTAGAGAGAGGTGGAACAAAGGGAGGGAGGGAGGGAGGAGAACAACGGGTGAAATAGAGTAAAAAGGAATGTGGCTGTGGAGATAGTATGGGGCGGCGAGCGTGTGTGTGTGTGTGTGTGTGTGTGTGTGTGTGTGTGAGGAAATCATAGCAGAAGAGAGGGACAGACAGAGGTGAGAAGAGGGAGAAAATAGATGAAAAAGAGCAAGTCAGAGAGAAAGAGCAGAAAAATAAAGGCAAAGGATATAAAAAGGGTGAGAGAGTGAGAGAGAGAGAGAAGGGGGGGGAGAAAATGGGCAGACAAGTAATGGAGAGAGAGGCAGAATGAGAGAAACAGCGATGAGGGTTTGGGCAGACAGAGGGAGAAGAGAGCACAGAGACCGAGGAGAGAACAGGAAGTTAAAAGAAGTCAGGTGAGGAGAGAACAGGAAGTTAAAAGAAGTCAGGTGAGGAGAGGACAGGAAGTTAAAAGAAGTCAGGTGAGGAGAGGACAGGAAGTTAAAAGAAGTCAGGTGAGGAGAGAAGGCTGAAAGAGAGGGGGGGTGGGGGGGTCTGAGGTGGTTGAATGAAGGGAGGTCTCAAAAGTAGATGGTGGAGACAGAGAGAGAGAGAAAGAAAGAAATAAAGAGAGAGAGAGGGAGAAAGAAAGAAAGAGAGAGAGAGAGGGCATTATGACACTTACAAAGCTGGGGTTGAGGGATTACGTGTGCAGCACTTTGTGTGTCGGCATGAGGGGGCTGTCCAGGGAAAGAGCGACCACTCTGGTAATGATTTTGACCTGGAGCAGGGCCCTGGTAGGCAGCCTGCTGATGGGGGAGTGGGAGGAGAGGAGATGAGAGGCCAGCCACATCAGCAGCCCCAGCAGCAGCAGCAGCAGCCAGGGAGCGATAGAGGCATAGAGGCTCTTTTCCCCCCAGATGAGGACGCGGGGGTGGTGGGTGGGCTGCAGCAGGGGTTGAGTGGGGAGGGCTGATGGGGCTGTGAGTGTGTGTGTGTGTGTCTGTGTGTGTGTGTGTGTATGTGTGTGTGTGTTGAGGGGAGGGGGGGGGGGGTGTTAGGTCAGCCATTGTGTCCCTGGAGAATCACCGTAGGGAGGCAGGTGCTGATAGCTGTATGGAGCTGTACATCCTTCACCACCCAGAATCCCCCCCTCATCCCTCTGGCTGGACGGGGAGAGAGATGTGTAGAGACAGGACTGACAGCTCTCTCTTTCTCCATCTCTCTCTCTATCTCTCTTTCTCTCTCTCTTTATCTCTCTTCCCTCCACTTTTCTTCCTCTCACACTCTCACGACTGGCCCTGTTGTGACACCTGGCAGATAAAGAGCAGTCACTCCCCACACTGATCCAACACCACCTAGTAGGCCTCACTGGGGAATACAGACACACATGTACACACACACACACACACACACACACACACGTGCACACACACAAGCACACACACACACACACACACACACACATGTGCACACACACACACACATACACAAGCACACACACACACATGTGCACACACACACACACACACACAAGCACAAACTCAAATTGCATGCCTGCAATGGAGTAGGTGTACCTTTGCTTTCCACAACACTCCTGCTCCTTTAACTGTGACAGCAGAATGCATTTCTCTTACAGGAGGCATTTGCCAACCCACCCACACCCCCCCCCCCCTCAAAAAAAAAGCAGCTCTGAGATAATTGATCCTG
>NW_027468630.1:1669142-1751642 GCF_046254945.1 Alosa pseudoharengus | reverse complement strand
GGTTGCTATGACCAGGCTCTATAGAGTCCTGAAGTGTGACGTAGCATTTCCATGACGGCAGAATCACTGGATCCAAACAAACTTTCGAAGTGGCTTAAAGGTGCGATTTGTAGGATTGTTAACGAACGTTCTGTAGGCCAAAATCAAAACACTGTTGAACGTTCTCAAGACTACCAGACGCGAGCCTCTTCTGGGTTGCCAGATGTAATGAAGACTTAGCTAACGTTAGTTGACCTGCAGCTGCTTTAACGTTTCTCCAACCATGACCCAGCTACACATTACGGAAACAGTGAAAACAAAAAATACCTCTCTAACCAACGTAACATATTTAGCTGAAGTTAGCGATGCAGATGAAGTTTAGCATAGGCTACCTGTTGTGGAGAAATATGGCCAGCTCTGCGTCAGACTTGATATTCTTAGTTTGACGAAGACGTCACCATCTCAGGAAGCTCCTCCGATGTCCACTTAATTTGTTTCTTGTTTTAATTTTGGAAATTTGCCTGCCTCTTGTAGGCGTTCATGACTACAACTGACAGCTGTTGACAGTTGGCCTTTGCTAATTTGGCAACCCAAATAGGAGGACGCGCTAGCCCATTATTAATACGCTATTCTAGAATTAATCGTTCAAAACATAAACGAAAATTCCAAGAGATTCCGCCCCGTAACTGATTTTTTTTCATGGGTTTTACGGGGTTTCACAGGTTAGAGTAATGTTGTCAAATAAGCCATTACTTCAATTCATCGTGTTTCCTCACTCTCTGACAACATATGGTTATCATTTTTGGAATGGTTACAGTTTATTTTCCATTATTTCCTACATACTGGACCTTTAAATAGCATTGAATGTAGACATGTGGCATAATTTCTAGCTAATAAATTGTTTTAAATGTAGGCTATAGCCATTTAAACGTGTTTTGCCTGCTAGGCAGCAGCTTAGCCACATAACACAGATTCCCTGGCAGGTGTAATAGAAAGAAACTAAATTCCAGTGGATATTTCACGTCTTCTCAAAGACTGGCGGCTGTTAAGAGCGACGTTTTTTGCCAAAAAAATAAAGCCAAAACGCGTCCGTGAATTTAAGGATTTTTACCGCATGCTGTGAAGTTACATGCAGGTCTCTTTTACGGAGGAAACCCATTCTAAAATAAAACTCTGTAGTCACAAATTTGATCGTGTTGGTATGAATATATGTTGTAGTATGTGATTCCTACAGTGTAAAAAAAATATACTAACTTCTTAGAAACGTTGTAAAATTATTGAAATAGATTAAGAAAGCCACCGCTATGGTGATTTCTAATGGTAGATTGATTTGTTTAGATCCAGTGAAATTGCTGCCTTGGCAACGCTACGTCATGGCTTCGGTACTCTATTGGTTGCTATGGCCAGGCTCTATTGGTTGCTATGGCCAGGCTCTATAAGTTCCTATGACCAGGCTGTGGCAAGGCAAGGAGGGCAAAGCTCTGAGCAGGGGAAATGTGGACTCTGTGAGAAAATTCTTTTAAAGCACTTCCTGCTCTCCTGAAGACAGCTGAGGATTACCAAGAGACTGAGATGAATATATCCCAAAGGATGAGCAACTGTGTGTGTAGTGTGTGTTTGGGTGTGTATGCTTGTGTGTGTGTGTGTGTGTGTGGGTAGTATGTGTGTGTGTGAAGTGTGTGTTTGAGTGTGTGTGCATGTGTGTGTGTGAAATGTGTGTTTGAGTGTGTGTGTGTGAAGTGTGTGTTTGAGTGTGTGTGTGTGTGCGTGTGGTGGTTAAGTTCAGAGGAGTTGTGAGGTGAGGTACCAAAGCCGTGATGTGTGTGTGTATTAGAGAGCAAGAGAGGTGATTGGCCTAGATGTAGTGGAGTGGGTTACGTTTTGGAAATATATCATAGCAGAAGTATAGTGGCGTTTTCCATTCAGATTCCATTTTTTCCATTCCATCTATTAACCCCTTTTGAATGATACACCAGTCTTTTCTATGATGGCAGGGTGCTGGTGCGGTTGTGTGTGTGTGAGTGTGTGTGTGTGTGTGTGTGTGTGTGTGTAAGAGAGAGGGTGTGTGTTTGTGTTGAATGACAGTCTTTTCTATGATGACGTTAACTAGGCGCCATTTCACTGATATAAGTTGTCAAACTCGATCCAATATCACACCCAATAACAAATAAGTGTATTTTTTAACTGCCCCACAGGCTCCAATTAAAGAAGACACTTCAGTATGAATGCAGCATGGCACCAATAAACCTACCCCTGGGGACATTTCATCTCCTGCTTTTATTTATTTGTTATTAATTCAGGATGATACAGCAAGCACATAGCAGTAACTCACAATAATGTATATTTCACATGCATCAGGAGAGACACGCAGTGGCACCTTGGCTAAATTGTGTTTTTGGTGTGTTTTGGCTAAATTGCGTTTTTTGTGTTTTGTTTCCCAATTCCCTACTCTGCCACCTTTTCTGTTTTTGACAAAAAATAATGACAATTCTAAGTGGAAAGGTGTATTTGAACTTAGCTTTGCAAAGTGTAAAACAGTAAAATGAATAAATACATAAATAAATAAATAAATAAATGAATAGCTATGGAGGTTGCAAGTAACCAAAGCAGACTTGACAGGAACACCCTGGGCATTTTTAAAATAGTGCTTTCATTAAGAAAATGATACAGTGTTACCATGGCATCAGTTGTTATTAAGGCTCTATTTCATGCTACTCTGGTTGGAGAAGAGATCTGCAGCCCGCTGAAGTTCAGCTGCATTCTGTTGACTTACACAAACTAATTCTAGTCCTTGTATTCGTCAGCACCATTAGCTATTGTGGCTGTGTGTTTTATTTCAACAATCAACCCATTTATATACATTATAGTCCGTATCCTGTGGTACCAGGATGTATCTGTAGTACATCACATTAACACACACAAAAAAATATCTGTCTGACATGTATACCTTTAGGGCATGAATAATGCCTCAACAATCATGCACAAACCAATGCTTGAGAAAATATACACTGATGTGCTTGTTCAAACACAGCTTAACTTGTTCTATGCACTCTGACAGCCGTAGCAATGCAAGCGTTGCTCTGGTTTGTTTGCTCACCGTGTTACTTTTTGCTTTAGATAATATTCTCTGGTGCATGACTAATGGTGTATGTTACAATGTATCAGCCCACAGTGGCTGCATCAAAGTCTCTACACACAGATACACACTCTTTTTGGAACACTATATTCTTCTTCAACATCATCATCATCATCAGCAGCAGCAGCAACGTCATTTGTTCTTGTTGTTGTTGTTCCTCTTGTTCTTCTTCCACCACTCCTCTCCTCCACCACTCCTCTCTTCCACCACTCCTCTCCTCCACCACTCCTCTCTTCCACCACTCCTCTCCTCCACCACATACAGTGGAGGAAATAATTATTTGATCCCTCACTGATGTACGATTGCCAGACCTTCAAGCTGGAATGACTCAGGTCCTTTGCATTTGGAAGCAAGGTAAATATCAGGGCTATATTTCAGGCAGTGCATATGTAATATTGAGCTTGGGGCTGGTGTGAATAGGAAAAGAGGGACAGCCTTGCTACTGAATATGTGTGTACAGTGGAGGAAATACTTATTTGATCCCTCACTGATTTTGTACTGTAAGTTTGCCCACTAACAAAGAAATCTACAGTATATAATTGTAATGGTAGGTTTATTTTAACAGTGTATCAAAAAGAAAATAAAGATAAAAAATATTTCCTTTAAAAATAAGGATTTGATCCCCTATCAAAACATTACTTAATACTTGGTGGAGAAACCCTTGTTGGGAAGAACACAGGTCAGATGTTTCTTGTAGTTGATTGCCAGGTTTGTACACATCTCACAAGTGTGTACAACTCACACCTCTCACACCTCTTCTCTTTGCAGACCCTCTCCAAATCAAATATTTTGAGGCTGTCACTTGGCAATTCGAAGCTTCAGCTCCCTCCACAGATATTCTATAGGATTAAGGCCCAGAGACTGCATGGCTAGGCCACTCCATGACCTTCATGTGCTTCTTCTTGAGCCACTCCTTTGTTACCTTGGCTCTAACATTATTGTCGAGCTGGAAGACCCATCCATGACGAGGTTGTCACCTAGGATTTCACGGTACATGGCCACATCCATCTTTCCCTCGATCTCTCGTTTCCCTGAAATCGACCTGTCCCTTTAGCAGAGAAACACCCCTAAAGCATAATGCTTCCATCTCCATGCTTGGGGTGGTGTTCTTGGGGTCATAGTCAGAATTCCTCTTCTTCCAAGCACGGCGAGTCACATTGATACCAAAGAGAACGAATTTTGGTCTCATCTGACCACAACATTCTTTGAGCCATTCAGGTGTTCATTGGCAAACTTCAGACGGGTCTATACATGTGCCTACTTGAGCAGAGGGATCCGGCGCTGCTGGATTTTAATCCATTACGCCGTAGTGTGTTACCAATGGTTTTTTTTGGTGACTGTGGTCCCAGCTGCATTGAGATTGTTAACAAGCTCCCCAGGTAAAAAAAAAACTATTAAAAGTATACTTTTTGAAAGTGTACTAAGTACAGTTTGTACTTTTTGTCAAATCCAAGTGTAATTAAGTGTATTGAATTATGTATTAAGTTCAACTTAATACCAACTTGACTATACTTTGAGTGTAATTAGTGTGCTAAAATGGAACAACTTTTTTCAAACTTTAAGTGTTCTTAAGTACATTATACAAAAATAGATTTTATGAGCATTCGGAACACAGTCGCAGTACAATTTTGTAACATCAAGTGTATTGGAAATGTACTTAAAAGGCATTACAGTATAACTAATAATAGTGTAGTAGTGTATTTTGAATACACTCTTATCATTCTTATTTCTATTCATTTGGCATGCTTCTGTAATACTTTAAATTAACTTCAAATGTACTTCCTGACTACAATAAGTACCTTGAAAGTTTGCAGTTAATAAAGTTAATGTTAATAAAAGTATAGTCTTAAGATACTTTAAGCATTATAAAGGCATGCAATTTAAGTATAATATTAGTGTGATTTAAAATTGTACTATTAGTACTCTCCTACCTATTCTGTTACATGACAAATTACACTTTGATTATGAGAAAAACATTTTATTGACATGAATGAAAACAAAACATAATATTCACCCATAACAAAAGTAAAACATTTTTCTGAAAGTTATGGATCTCTTGAGCATATCTTTTCAAGTTGGATGTGGTAACGCGATAAAACATGCATTTGGGCGTATTATATTATTTCACATGCATAGATTTTTCGAGTGGCTGTTTGGAGCGCTGGTCAGATTCCTCCTCGCTCGCGGCATTTTTTCCATGCTTGGGGAGCAGTTTCCTCTGAGTGCCCACACGCAGAGAGAATTTGCGCGCACGCATTTAATATATACGTGTGTGAAATAATATATAATATAATACACCCGAATGCATGTTTTATCGCGCAAGTGCTTTTTGCTTTTTGTGTCGCGATACTCTACAGCCTCATTGGTAGACCATCAATTCAAAATGCAGATTTCATGAAAAACAAAAGTTGTTTACCCTCCTAGGTGAGAGAATTTGCCCTCTAAGCTTGAAATTGTTTACTGGACACCCAGCCTACAAGCCAACAACTTAACAGTCTAACATGGCTAAATTTGTAATGCATGATCATTTATTGCTTATTTGTTTGCAAAGTCTTCTGGCCCAGAAAGAAAACCATGGTGGTTACGGATCATGGCTGAGGAGGAAAGGTACAGCTTACTAGCACACCATCTTCCAGTCCAAGATGCATAAAGTTTTCGGTGGCAACCCGGGGCTGGACAGCAGTCAAATGCATTGACCTTGGTATTAGAGAATTTGTCTCTGTTGTCTGTGAACAGAAAGAAGATGGACAACATTTTACAAGATAAACAATATTTTACACAGAAATCCATTGGCAATGATGAGATTAATACAGATTATCTGTACCCATTTGACATTTACTTTTTATGGGTCAAATTGGTATTGACACCATCTGTTTGCCATCCTGGTATGGGTAGACCTGGCCAGGTAGTCTTTCCTTAAAGCGTTGTGCACCTTGGCACCGATATGAGTGCAACCACCCTGTTTTCTGCATTTGATTACCTTAGATTCCTTTGTTTCCAATACAACCGTATTATCGTTTTCGGGTCAAATGGCATTTTAAATGGGAGTCGTAGGGGCACTAGCCTACTATTTTGATGCATGAATCAAAATCATCATGTATCAATATAGTTCTGCCCCTACGACTCCCATTCAAAATGGCCTTTGACCCAGAAACGACAATACAGTCAAGCTTAATGGTGGCACTTCTGACTTAATTATGCTTTCAAACGAAAGTTTGACTCAGGTACATTCACAAAAAGACCCTAGGTTGCATTTTGGCTTGAGTTATGCTTTAAGAGTAATGGGGCAAGGTCCTGGATGAAGAATATTTACCTTTACTGCTGATATATTTGAGGCGTTCAGACATCTCGGTTTCAAAACTGTCCAGGAACACCTGTAAAAACATAGTTAGGCTACAGATTAACACCCCGTTTACACGAGCATGTGTATTTTTTATAAACGAAGACATTTCCCTACGTTTGAGCCTTTCATTTAAACGCAAATGGAGAATTCGCCCTGTAAAACGGTTATCCAAAAAAACTCCGGCCAAAGTGTTTTTTTGGGAAAACTCCGTTTATGCGTTTGGTTCTAAACTGTGGTAAACAGAGTTTTGGGCAGCCAACGTCACAGTATGCGACAGAAGTACACCAAATGTGCGACCAATGTTTACATTTACATGTTCTCACGTGCGACTTTTCAGGGTTCTGATTGGTTAATGTGAGCTTGAGGCTATCGTTAGACTGCCACTGTGGTTTGGCGTGCTCATGACAGCATGTATGTACACGGGTTCGTGTAAACACATTTAAAAAAAAAAACGGTCTCGTGTACATGCAGTTTTATTGTACGTAGATGGCCAGATATTCGTTTAGGAAAATACCCTGCTTCGTGTAAACGTAGTCTAAGACTAGGTAAATTACAAACACTACCATTAAATGAACTTGAATGCTCAACAAACACGAATAATTAAAAAAATCTAAATCTATCGCATAAACCAAGGCATAATATCAATCATGTAGCCTAAGCTTCATAGCACTAACTTAGTAGAACACCAGGTTTAATTCCCCCTCTAATATCAATGGTGGAAAAAAACGTTCTACTTCATAAAATGCATGTAATTTGTCCTGTAGACTCATTTTAAAAGATGTCTCCACGATTAAAGAAAAAAACAGCTACAATGTAATTAGCATGCCTAATGAATGTGAAGTGTGACTAGCCTAGCACCATCCTCCTTTCTGAGGTAGCCTACACCACACATAATATTAAAGAACATTGGTGAACTTTAGGCAAACATTGCTTAATAAAGAACACACTTTCTTCCATCATAGTTTGTCTAACGTTAGTGCTAGCCAACGCTTGTCAATAATCCCACAAACACAAAGCAGGCTAATGTAGTTTTCTTCTTGATAGGGATCTGGGTCGACGTTTATGACGTTAACGTTAGCTAAATTAGATAACGTGATCTGGCATTGCTAGCTTGTACTAGCAAGGATAAAAACAAACTCTTGAAAGATTGCTAAGCCATCAATTTAACTTCTCCAAAGACTACCGAAGGTCATAAAGAATAAGCTACATCAGAATCATTTAACAATATGCTTTGGGACTCACCTGATAACGAATAACTTGGCACTTTAGATCCAACTGGCTTCAGCCCTTGTTATCTCATTATGACGAGTCCTTCTGGCTCTGTAGGACCAACGTCTCTGGCATGACTAGAATTTATGGTATCTTTAATTTGGACAAACCTGTAACCTTATACGGACCGTAAACGTATGCATTTTCTGGTCTCTACAGTCCATCTGTCTTGCAAATAAAGTTACAAGCACAGACTGTATAAAATAACGTTAATGTTTGCTCACACCACGTTTTGCTCGAAATGTGCACAGATCCGCCCACTCCATTTCAAATTCAAACAGCCATGTTATTGGTCAACTGGACTGCTTTTACATTTAACTGTGTTGCCTATACATTTAACAAAATGCCACATTCATCCTCTCACAACCTCTACTACATCACAAACATATAGGCTACTACCTTACTAAGACACAAAATCAACAAAAGAAAAAATATTATTTGATGACCAAAACTGATAGATCAGTGTGTCTAGGCTAGGTTATTGCACATTGCCATCCATGCGGCTGACATATCAG
This sequence comes from Alosa pseudoharengus, assembly GCF_046254945.1. NCBI lineage: Eukaryota > Metazoa > Chordata > Actinopteri > Clupeiformes > Clupeidae > Alosa > Alosa pseudoharengus. The sequence goes on along the minus strand of NW_027468630.1, from coordinate 1,743,400 downwards.
GCCTAAAGGCTACACACATTAGTATTTTATTAAAGGTGAGATGACTATGAAACTATACAAACAATGTATTAGGCCTACCAAAAAAATATACTTTCCATAAGAACACTATATTACAACTCTAAGTATTAGCAATTTAATACACTTAAACTAAATAAACTTCTTTACCATTTAAAATACACTAACAACAAAGTACACTTTTAAAAAGTACATTACAAAAACACTTTGAATATTGCACAATAAGTATATTTAATTTTAGTACACTGAAGTTGAACTTAATAACATCTACTTTGAATTATACTTTCTAAAAGTACACATTAAACATACTTTACATAAAGTACAAAAAGTGTAAGCATACTTGCTTTATACTTCATATACTTTAATTATATTGCTAACACACTAAAGTATACTACTTTTTTACCTGGGTCCTCCCGTGTAGTTCTGGGCTGATCCCTCACCTTTCTCACGATCACTGATACCCCACGAGGTGAGATCTCATGATCATTGATACCCCACGTAGTGAGATCTTGCCTGGAGCCCCAGATAGAGGGAGATTGACAGTCATTTTGTGTTTCTTCCATTTTCGAATAATCGCACTAACTCACCCAGCTTCTTACCAATGGTCTTCTAGCCCATTCCGGCTGTATGCCACCTTGTCCCTGATGTCCGTAGACAGCTCTTTGGTCTTGTCCATGATGGAAGTTGGAGTCTGATTGATTGATTCTGTGGACAGGTGTCTTTTATAAAGGTAACAAGTTGAGACAGGTGTCTTTTATAAAGGAAACGAGTTGAGATTAGGTGTAAAGTGAGTAAAACTTTCTTAAAGCAAAAGGACTAATCTGTGGGAGCCAGAATGCTTTATGGTTTGTAGGAGATCAAATACTTATTTCACTCAATGAAATGCAAAATAATTATTTTTTTTTTAAATGTGATTTTCTGGATTTTCTTTTTGATACACTGTTAAAATAAACCTACCATTAAAATGATAGACTGTAAATGTCTTTGTCAGTGGGCAAACTTACAAAATCAGTGAGGGATCAAATAAGTATTTCCTCCACTGTACACACATATTCAGTAGCAAGGCTGTCCCTCTTTTCCTATTCACACCAGCCCCAAGCTCAATATTACATATGCACTGCCTGAAATATAGCCCTGATATTTACCTTGCTTCCAAATACAGAGGACCTGAATCACTCCAGCTTGGGAATCAGATTAATATCTAATGTCTAACCAGTCCTGACCAAGAGTTGACTCAACCTGCATCGCTTAGTACCAATGCAAAGAGGCGAGATTGAGCTCTGAACAGCAAGACTGGCATAAAATGAGACTCGGCTGTTAGTTTTGTGTGTAGCTGTCAGGAAGCACCCCCACCTCCAACACCTCAAAATCGGCTTGCCTCTGTTGAGTTATTTAATCGGAGGAGGGGGTTATGTAATACCTCTTCCCCATGCATACATAAACAGAGGCTTCTGTGCCAGGGTTTAGAGCACATGGCTTTGACAGATATCTTCGTTAGCTGCAGCAATTTCACACACCCCTCCTCCCTTTTCTCTTAATCCACTCGTTCGAGACAGGAGGAGGGGAAACCATTTTTAGGGAATATGCCCCCCCCCCCCCCATCTCTCCCATCTCTCCACTCTGATGACTACCGTTTTTAAGGAGTTTTGTTTGTTGCCTTAACACTCCGCATTTAGGGCTTGGAGCCTGGTGAAGCCGCACGGGAGAGTGTCAACACTCGGAAGCTTTAGGAACCCATGTGCCTCGTTTGTCTCATCTCTCCCATTTGTTCCCCTCCCTCCCTCTGTCTCGGTTTCCTCCTCTTTGTGTACTTATTCCCGGGGGCCCGATGCACTCATTACTAGGAAGGCCCCCTTCCTTGTGTCTTGAATAGAGGGGGAGAGAGAGAGATAGAGAGAGAGGCAGTTCGGATAGGGTTTAAAAAATTCATTAAGAGCCTATTGATGAGGCCTCTGTCATGTGGAACTCTGTTTACCCAGCGCTGTGGCCTTTAGTCGGCAGCAGGGCGCCACACGCTGCCACTGCGCTAAAGTAGGATAAATGACATCACAATGGTTGCCGTGTTACGAGCTTGGTTGAGGGGGCCAGGGGGCTGGGGTCAGAAGGGGAGAACGGGGTTTTGTGGTCTGGAGCTGGGTAGAGGGATGGAGTCAGGGGTGTGTCAGGGCTCTGGAACGCTGATGGACTAGAAGTTGAGTTTGCGGGTAACGTTAGCTTTCTCCAGATAGTGTCCATGACAGTGTGGTTCATCTGCAGTCACTTCACATAATGTGAATTAATGTGTCTCATAGGGATTTTTCAAAATTTACATCAACAGGCACCAGCACATCTGTTGTGATGCCAGTACAGGGAGAAATAATATGTTCCATATATTAAAAAATGCTTAAGACGTTTGGCAAGGTTTCATTTCAATCTCAGCATCACTGTACATGATTACAAACATATATCACGCTGTGATAAATGGCTTTGATAAGACTCTGAGGGTTTGAAATAGTCTGTGCAAATAATCAGAGAAGCTCATTTCCCATGCCAGATGTATAATCCACTTCCTCCTGCCTTTGACATACTAGATATTGTGGACCGGTTGTATGGACTATACAGCACAGAGTCTTTGCCATTATGTTTCCTTGGAGACAAGCCTTTACAGAGTTTACAGAGGTTACACAACATCTTGGACAGGGGCGTAGCCAGGATTATTTTATAGGGGGGGCCAGCTGGGTCCAGACTTTTTTATTGGGGGGGGGGCACTTGGGAATCAAAACTACTATTTAAAAACTACTCAAAAAGTTTTGAAGATTAGGATAGCCTATTTTAATAATGGTAATAAATTGTGTAAAGCCAACACTGATACACAGGTCAGTTTGTTGTCCACTCCAAATCATTTTCCATAAGCCAATGCTATAAAAAAAGTACATTATGATAATGCACCTTACTTAATCAGTCTTATTCAAATGATGTTAAAGAACAATAATAAATACTACAAATATTGTATTCAGATATTTAATCTTATACTGATGATGGCCAAACTATATTTCTTTCTGATATCCACTCTACTTGGCTGTAAGTAACATGGCTCTGAATTAAGAAATGTACCCTTAGAACCCTAGACTGAAATAAATGCCATTTTTATTTAGTAATGAAAAATGCCCTTTCTGCGCTCCATATCTGTGACACGAACTGATCTGACCTGACTGAACCCGAGTTTGCGTGTTAATGTGTACACTCATGATGATTCTAAAACAACTTTTTACTGCATTGTCATGAACAAAGTGAAGGCAAAAATGTGTTTTTTTGTCGAATAAATTGGGATGCAATGTGAGTCTCGAATTGGATGCCATGCAGGAATTTGCTGGGATCTCAAAACCGCATTATGAACATACTTTGCCATAGAGAAACACATGATAGCGTTGGATTATGAACATGCCTTGCCACTACAACACACAAAAACGTGGGGTAAGTGGAGCTATATGAAGTTATTATTTTGATGTCATTTCGTCTGTTTTATAACCCAGAAGGATGTACTTGGTATCAAATGATAGCTCTGTATCTCCTCTTTCATCTGACATGCGTGGCATATCTATCCGATCACGGGTTCGCGAATAGGGCCTAATTCAAATGATAGTTGGTTTTTGTACATGATGTTATTTTGCAGTCACGTTGTCTGTTTTTATAGCCCAGAAGCATCGATATACTTGGTACCAATAGACAGCCCTGTCTCTCCTCTTTCTTCTGATATGCTTGCCATATCTATGCGATCACGGGTTCGCGAGTAATTCAAACGAGAGTAGCCTAATGGGTGCGCAGGTAAACTATGAATCAATCAATTTGATTTAATTTCATGATTTATTTTTTGTTTTCATACTTGATCGCACAGGCAAGAGTTTAGTCTCGTTGGAAGGCCCCACTTCTGCTCTGTCACGCAATTAAAGTTTCATCTCGCTGCGATGAACAGTTCTGGAGCAATGTAACAAAGAACTCAGGCAAAGCAGCCTCTGCCTGACCAGCTATGGCAAGAACAACACGCAGTCAGCAAATTATGTTTTTTATATAAAGTAGCCTAGCCTAGGCCCCATTAGCCTACTTTTATTGGAGCCATGATATGTGCCTAATATGCTTGCATTTCACCCGAATTTTATCGAAATATTTTTGTAACAGCGTTACCGCAGGCATCCGATTATTTCTGATCAGCCCCACACGTCAATGTCAGAGCCTACCTAAGGACAGCCCAACGCAGCTCACTTGGCTATGATTCGTGACACATTCTAACATCTTATTAGCATTAATGTTCCAACTCATCATCAACTCATGTTGTTACTGCATGAGGTTAAGTAGTAGTCAGTGTTTTTAACAGATGACTTCAATTGTCCCGCTGCTGCTGCTGCACTAGGCCTAGCCTATCACGATTTGATCACAGCCGTGGGCTACACTTCCTGACTGGGCCAATGGTCGTAGATAGAGTGCAGTAATTGGTTCAGTCCCTGCTTTGCAAAGTGTTGGCAAAGTGCCGTCAAAAACGGCAGCAATAATTTTTTTCTTTTTTACTTTTCACTGAACGGAGCTGGGGGGGCCAGCAGGGTGGCCAAGCTTTGACCAGTGGTGGCCGTGGCCCCCCCTGGCCACCACGTAGCTCCGCCCCTGATCTTGGACTTGTGACTAGAGCACTTGGGCTGAGAGTGTGATGCCTTAAATAATTAGAGAATACATTTGTTGGAATAAATAGGCAAAATTCCCACCCGGTTTGGAATTACAAAACAATTACATTTTGACATTTTTGCTTTGGAATATTTTGACAGAAAATATGAATTTCTGGTAACACTTTACGGTAAGGGTACAGGAATTATCATGAATTCATGCATGAATTAATTAATGATTTACATATTACTTCATTCCTTAATATCTCATGAATCATCAGCAATTTACATGAGTTCATAGTCTGTCATTCATGACCTCATACATGAACAACAAATTAACTACAGCATTAAAGGAAAATTCCGGTTTTTAGCACTTTAAGGCCCTTTTCTGGTTTGTTTTGGATGAACTAAAGTGGTGGACACCGAAATTTAGACGATTGGTCCTGTCTCGACTTTTCTGACTAGTTTTGAATCGCCTTTGACTGCTCAGGGTGGCTGCCAACAGGCATACTGTAGTAGGCTACTCAAACACCACTCAAACTCCACTAACCACTCGGTGAGTTGCACAGTTTTGAAATCGAACGTTAAGGGTTGTTTTAGGACATGTTTGAGTAGGCTACAGTATGCCTATTGGCAGCCACCCTGAGCAGTCAAAGGCGATTCAAAACGACAGAAAAGTCGAGACAGGACCAATAGGAAATTGTCACTCTAGTTCATCCAAAACAAACCAGAAAAGGGCCTTAAAGTGCTAAAAAACTGAATTTTCCTTTAAGTATGGTGAGCAGCATTATGACTTATGATTTATTAAGAATGATCATGATGATTTATTTTTCAAAAATATCACTACTCAAATTCTGATTTGAACACAACTTGTGCAGTTCTCTAAACACATGCCATTGTTCACACTTTAGTTGAGGGGCCACAAACATGATGAACTCATGAGTAATTAACCTGACATACATGTAATCATGATGATCATGCTTAAGACATCATAAATCATAATGATGGACCCACTGTACCTAATGCTTTAGTTGATGTGTTGTTCATGCATGAGGTCATTAATGAGAGACTATGAACTCATGTAAATTGCTGATGATTCAAAACATATAATGGAATGAAGTAATGCATAAATCATGAATTAATGAATGCATGAATTCATGATAATTCATGTACCCTTACCGTAAAGTGTTACCGAATTTCCTTCACTTCTTGTTTCAGTGTCTTGTAATGTGTCTACATTTATTTACCATCCAATAGAGAGTAAAATGACAACAATTTCAAATAACAAAGCAGCTGTTTCAACCGCATCCCGCCTTGACAAAAAATACAAGACAGCAAGAAGACTCCTTCCTAACCTCATCGTCTAAGTGCTAATTCACTACCTACAGTACTGCCTCAAACGTCTAGTCAGAAACACAGCCCACTTCACTACTGTATGTGGAAAAAGGCATTAGTAGACATAAACTCCAAACACAACCAACACCATGACATTGTTAAATGATAGCATGCACCACTGGTCTCTATATACACACGGTCATTAGTGGGAGTAAATGGAGTATGACTGGCTTTGACGGATGATGCTGAACTGTGAAGCAGGTGAGAAAATATTGGTTATTGATTGCAAGCTCATCAGTAGGCTTGCCCGTGTACAGCTTGATATTTTGACAGAGACAAGGCATTTTGATAGCAAATATTTCTCCCAGTTATGGAGCTGTGGATTTGCCATATTTCATCTACTCTCACCAGCACATGAGAGAGGAGATCAGAGGTGAGATGGTGTTATGCAGAGAGAGGTCGGTGGGGGAAACTACACACTTGATGTGCAACACTTTTCCCCAATATTCCTTTTTTTTAATTGGCAGTGAAAACATAGCTCTCCTAGCATTATTAAATCAACATATTCACAAGCCTTAGGCATAAAGTAAAATGATGTTATCACCTGGTGAAAAGAAACAATATAAGATATTAAACAATATCAGTAGTGACGTTGAGCATGTTGCCCAAAATTCATATAATTCTTTGTTAAGGTTATTGAATTTGGGTAAAACCAGAGGATTGCTCCAGCACCCTTCTGACACTTTGTCAGCCACAACCTTGTCATCGATAATATCATTCTCAAGCCATTAGAAGGGTCAAAGGTCAAATCTCACTTTAAGCCAATCCATTGGTGCCTGTAAATTCGTCTAGTGACAAGCCTGGCTAATCAGGATAATCTTGACTTGCAATTAAAATTATTTGTGTCTCCCATGGTAACAATAGCCATTGGCTTGACTAATCCAAACTGCACCAGTAGTGTGGAGTTCCAGTCAATAGAAAATTAAGAGTCAATTAAGGTGATGTGGATAAATGCACGTGTCCTTTTGTTCACCACGTCCATTGGCCACTGAGAGGAAGAGAGGAGACTATCCATCAGTTTGGGGGCAGCTGCATTAGCAGCTTTACAGTCACTGCCACAGGCATTAAGTTCCCTCTAGCCAATTTAAAGACACTCAGGATAGGGTTTCATCTGCGAGGATTATTCATTGGTATGTGTTTGTGTGTGTGTGTGTGTGTGTGTGTGTAGGGCTAAATACTTTGGTGTAAAAGGATTGTGAGGTTAGAGCTCAATTTCATTCTGGGATACAAGCCCAGATGCGCTGAATACCTTGTGCAAAAAGAATTTGCAATAACAGTAAAACAATACCAACTTTCCCAGAAACGACGCAATAAGAAGTCGCCGGTTTGATCACCACCGCAGGTGAAATATTTTTAGGTCCTCTCATCAGCATAATTACGAGAGGCTTGGAATAAACATGATCCACATGAATGATAAACAATGAAAACAGGCTATTTATGTAATTTCATTCCAGCGGTGCAAAACAAAATCAAATGCATTCAAATGACATCCAGAGAACCACAAACTGAGAGGGAGGAAATGTGACGCGACTTAAATGGATGTAGGCAGGCATGGCCCAGCCTCATGAGTTAAGTCAATGCAATTCATTTCCATCTTTGGTGTTTCATCCTGTAATGTGCTTTCACATTTGCCCGGCTGTACTTATATGTGCTTGCAAAATGACTTAAAGCTAATTTTATAGCTTGTCAGGATTGTTCTCTTATTTTGCACATTACGTTTGATGAAACAAGAAGCGTAAGGGAATTCAGCATGCAAACATGAAGCCCCTACTTAGTGGGTGGCACTCCGCTAATGCAAGAAAGCAAAAAAACAAATAACTTAACCACTGAGACAAAGCCTCCTAAATGGCTTTGACAGCTGCACACATCTTCAATCTTGAGGCTTTATATTTTCAATGCTGGGTCCATGCAGAATGTTGATTGTGTACTAGGTGGTGTTATGTTGGCATGCTGGAAGCCTTTGGAAGGATTTTTCTTATTTTGTTTCTGGGTACGTTCACTTAAAAACATCAAAGAGTGACTAGATATAATGGTACATTAAGAATTTTGAAAGACATGGTAATAAAAGGATCTGTACTGGTTATGTGTGAAACAGTGAAGTTAGTGTGATGTGATGCTTAAAAATAATGTATTGGCTGACAATTACTGAGTAAGGTCACATGACCTTTCTAATAAAGACATTAAGTAGGTAACTATCCATTATGATTGTTGTAAAGTGAGTTATTAGTACATCTATATTTAACTCTAATATATCCACAGGATCAAATATGGTGGAGCTTTATGGTTCAATCCCAATTGAGAATAATTGTCCATAAATTAACTAATCAATGTGAGTCTAAGCACTCAGGGTCTTAAATTAAGTCATTGCACGCATAATTGGATGCATTGTAGTTAAACCCTTTTGAGTAAATCATGTAGATGACCAGAGATACACAGGCAGAATTATGCAGCATCTTTCCATTACTGTAATACACACCTCTGTCTTTGTTAATAGGTGTTTTGGCATTGTATTGCTCTGGGGTGCGTTTCTGCAGAAGTTAGCAACAACGTTGCTGAACCACCATGGTACGACACAATTTGCGCTCAAACACCTTTGTAACACCTGTTTCTAGAAATCATCACTCTTGTGTCGCAATTAGCTACTTCCGGCGTTCAAACACCGTAGTTCCAACAACGTTGTTGATGATGCAGTGATACATATCATTGGTGGAAACAGTGGCAACATGTGTAATACCCCACAATACCCCATCCCCAAATTCTCTGCCAACGCCTATGTCTGTGTCGACATTGTTCTAGACCAAAAGTGATTAATGCTGGCATTGTCTTTACCATCAGCAAAAACCTAAACCTATTGTTTACTTAAGCCGGCCAATATTTGTCATTATTTGTGTTAAATATCTGTGACGGAGCACTGAGACAGGTGACCTTATTATGATACGTAAACTACATACACGTACTCTATATGCACCTGTATATGAGGACTTTTAGTTAACTAATGTTGTCTTGTAAACTACTTTTCAGATTATTCTACATTCGACTGCTGCCATTAGAGCTGCAGCCAGCCAGAAGCAGATGGGCGCCCCCTATTAAGTCAGGTTCTGCTCAAGGTTTCTTCTATTCCGGGAATATGGGAGTTTTTCCTTGCCACTGTTGCCATATGGTGTGCTTGTAGGGGGTTAAGGGTTAAGGCTGCCAATCTTCCGGTCCTTGTACTAAGAACATACGGTTACACTTTACTTGACAGTGTCAACATAGTGACATGACACTGTCATAAACATGTCATAAACAAGTTATAAACGTTTATGACATAACACTTCTGTTATTAAGTGACATTTGTTTTTTGTCATAACAAGTTAGGATTAGGGTAAGGTTTAGAGTTAGAGTTAGGATTAGGGTTAAGATTAGGTGTCATGTGTCATGTCACTCTTATGTCAATACTGTCAAGTAAAGTGTTACTGAACATACTAAGGCTAACCGCTTAGAGTCCATATCAACAGGGCTTAAGCATTTGTTAGCCTAAGCATTTGTTAGCTTCTCTATTATAGTGTTATAAGTAAGGTTGGGTTCATGCTGGGGAATTCTCACAAGCCTGTAGAGGTGGTTGTGAAGAGGAGGATGCTGCCATAGCTGTTAAATATCTCGGGGAACTCATGACACCCTCAGCGGCCTTCAGATGAAACACAGAGCCTGCAGGAGTGCTCTACAGGAGGCCTCCAGAGCGCTTCTGTCATAAATACGGAACCCTGGAGAGAGATTTTTTGGTGTATACAGAAAAATGTGTGCTCATTTTACTGCATTGTGTGCCCTTTTTACTAAATGTGCTCTCATTTTAATTTTTGTGAAATTAGTATACCGGTAGTAAAATGTGTGCATGATTTACTAAATGGAGTGCACAATCGAATTAAATGAGACCATAATTCAGTAAAACGAGAGCACTATAGTGAAATGTGCACACAATAATCTAAATTGTGCACACAATCTGGTAAAATGAGACCACTCTCGATATAAAAAAATATCTTTTAATGACACCTCCCAGGCTGCGTAAATCTAAAGGATGCTAGAGGAAGTCATCCTGCCAGCTGCCATCTCCTTGTAGAACAACTCTCCTCTGTGACAGGAGGCGAGACTCGTATATATTTCTCACAGATTAAGCGGTCTCTTTAGTCTCAAACTCTATTTCCATTATGTTTGTATGCTGCGTAATTTTACATGCTATAGTATGTTTAGTATACAGTTTATTTTGTAGCTGGCTTTAGCTGTACAGCATTGTGCTGTAGCAGTACCATTTCCATTTGGGGATTGATAAATCTCTCTCTCTCTCTCTCTCACTCTCTCTCTCCATCTCCCCCTCTCTCTTTATCCATCTATCTATCTACCTGTGTAGACAGCTGGTCTCCCTGATTTGGCCCTCTGTACGTAATGAATTCCATGAGGCAACAAGGACACAGGACAAGGCGCTATGACAATGTGTCTGTGCTGATGGCATTTCATTTCTCCAGGCGTGCCGCGTCACCGTGTGAGTGGACCTGGTTTCCTCGTCAGTCCATGGGGACTCCTCATTAATTATTTACAATGTGAGTACTCCCTCTGAAGATGTCTGCAAAACAAAAATAACATTTTAATGAACAGTCTGTTCATCTAACTCTGAAATCTCCAAATTACTGCTAATTAATTACTGTCTGAGAGAGAGAGAGAGAGAATCATTCTATTCTGGGATCTTGCAAATCCCTGCATTATGGGTTTCAATTGTCTTCAATTGTTTCCCCACAGCAAAATTAAAAAAAAATAATACAAATAAAAATGACAACTTACTAACTTGGCCATTCACAACACCCAGTGCTTTAACAGACACTTTGTTTACTGTCACATAGCTAATAAATAAAATAAGTACTGCATAACACTTCCCCATTTAAAAACAAGCAGTGCCAGTGAGTGAATATTCTCTATGGGCCTAGGTCACTTCAGCAGGTTGTCTGATATGATTCAAACTAGCATAGCGTGGCTACACACAGTCGAACAGGGAACCCACCTGTCAGAAGGGATAATGTAATTGCAAACCACTGCATCTCTCCTGTAACAAAAATAATTCATGGAGCCCTATGAGGTTATTATACCAGAGGAGATTGTGTTCAACAAATGTGAGTCGATGTTTGGAGTGTCTCTTTGGGGGAAACACCAGCTAATGTGGATGACATTACAAAGCAATGATTTGTAAAGTACAAAGTCATAAACATAGTTAATTGAGAAAGTGTCAGGTAAACTGTGAAAGTGTCTGTTGTTTTGAATAATTTTGATCCAATTTTAGAATTGAATTTGCCTATTTCACCATTATGTTTTTCACCAAAGTAAACAAATAAAGTTTTATCACAATGTAATTTCATGCTGAAAACACAGTAGCCTGTGTCTGAAAATGTCTTGAATTTCCCCTTGGGGATCAATAAAGTATCTATCTATCTATCTATTTATCTATCTATCTGTAAGCTTGTGTAATTACTACAATTCCTGAATATGTATAAATAATTAATATCTTAAGAAATAATTTAGAAAATATAAGGATTATTTTATAATGTTAGTAAATGGGGAAGTTCATGTCTGTGAGTAGATGTTTACATCGCGTGAGGGAACTAGGAGGTGACCGGCTGTGTGGAAGGAGACACGTGTAGAAACTGAGTCGGAATTAAACGGAACTGTTCTCGAGCATATCCATCTCTTACTTGTGTCTACAAAGTGAGGAATCCACCTGTAGACGAACCCAGGAGTCAGGATTTAGTTTACATATCTATCTATCTATCCATCTATCTATCTATGTGTTGTAGAAGGTCAGAATGCCTATATACATCCTAAACACTGCCTGTCACGTGCTAAACAATGTCCTTGTGTATGTGTGTGTGTGTGTGTGTGTGCATGTGTGTGTGATTGTGAGGTGGTGGCTTTATGTGACGTGCACACATCGCGGTGTAGTGTCAGCACAGCTGTCATACTGCTATCAGTCCATCAGCTCCATGATCTGTCAGATGGGCTGGGTGACAGCACTGCTGAACACGCTGCTCAACCTCTTCTACGCGTCTATGCAAGACAGGGCTTCCACTGGAGGTACTGTCAATCCCGGTGCAAGATGCATGGACCGGATGAAGTGTCTGTGCCACAGGCCTCTGAAGTGTGTGTGTGTGTGCGCGCTTGTTTGTTTGTTTGTTTTTTACGAGGGATGTGGTTGTCCAGCACCTGTGCTGCGATGTGTTATTATATTATATTATGTTATATTGCATCAGTATTGAATAAGCATCCGCTCACATGGTGCACATGACAGCACTGACAGACACAAAATAAACAACAGTGTAAACATAACTATCTGTTTTTATTTTCTTTATGGACTATTTTTGTTCGCGGCCGGTGGGGACAATGCTGTCATTCATTTGAGTTGCTATCAGAAACTATTCATAAAAAAAGATGTTTTGTTGGTCTAATTCTTCTCGACATGAGAGGTTTGATCAAAGAGCCCGTCAATGTCATATTTGTGCTGAACATTTGAAAGAGACAGCTTTGGGAGACGGCTGTGAAGGCAGGAAATAGGCTCATATTTCTGACTTTATCGTTTTATTCACGACTTAGCCCAGTCAGACACAACAGCATGAGACTATAGAGGATCAAAACTAAAATGGAGTCAAAGCTACTGATTTCAAACCAGTTGTTTGTTTAAGCCGCTATAAGATGCTGTGGGAGGGAAGGGTATCAGATTCACTTCCAAATGCTTTCCCTGAAAGGCCGAGGAAAGTTCGCCACATCCAGCGAGGAGGGATTTCTTTCTGAGGTTTTAGGCCCCGGTTAATGGAGCAATACCTTTTTTTTCATGGTTTACTTTCCTCACTCTTTGACTCTCCATTTCTCCGGAGCCATTCATCGCAAAAGGGCATGATAACAAACAAAGATTGATTGACTCAGCATGCTCAGAGGCCAGGTGCCAGTACAAATACTTCAAACACGGAATTTAAATGCTAATGCCCCAGCCAGCCAAGCAGCCAGTGCTGAGGTAGAGGCAGAGGCAAAGCTCGCCTAAAATCCAAAGTTAAAGATGGAGAAAGGAAGTGAATTGTGAATGGAAGGAGAGCGATAAATAGATTAAAAGGGAGAGAGAGCAAGAGAGAGAGAGAAAGAGAGTATGACTAAATAAGAGTGAGTCCATGATAATTCTTGCATTATGCTGTATGTAGAAAATCTCTCTCAAGGCACCTAAGGATTAAGTATCATGGAACACATACAGACAAAGTACACTTCCTACATGAGGGCAGTGCAAGTGGAGACTGTGCTGATTATTGTAGTGATCATAAGCCGGCCACAATGGATGATTCATTTGCTGTAGAGTGGCAGCAGACCTCAGGGTTATCATGTTTCCCCGGGGCCTTGACACAGGTCAGGCTGACACGCAGTCAGTGACCGATCCAGAGAGACGTTATTGTTCATTGTGAAGTGTGGAGGGGCAATCAGCAGGCTTGTCATCAACCTACTGGACAAAATGTGTCACCAATATGTCTGAGAGGGTCCAGATTTCACATTTGAAGCACTATCTACAAACTGCATCTAGAGCACAATGCTGTTATTATCTTTATTATGTCACAAAGTATAAGCAAGTAAGTATATATACTCTTTTGATCCCATGAGGGAAATTTGGTCTCTGCATTTATCCCAATCCGTGAATTAGTGAAAGACACTCAGCACACATTGAAGTGAAGCACACACTAATCCCGACGCAGTGAGCTGCCTGCAACAACAGCGGCGCTCGGGGAGCAGTGAGGGGTTAGGTGCCTTGCTCAAGGGCACTTCAGCCGTTCCTACTGGTCGGGGTTCGAAGCGGCAACCCTCCGGTTACAAGTCTTAAGTGCTAACCAGTAGGCCAAGGCTACTCCGTATGTGGATGTTTGTCTAGTGACTGACAAGGTTGCTGTTGGTTTATTTGTTTGAAACATAGTACCTGATGTGTACATTGGTTGTATTAACATCGACTTTGTACATTGGGTGTACAACTAAAATGTTGAATTAAGTATTTGTTGAACTAAAACAATATTGAATCAGTATTGAATATTTATATTCAAAACATCAATTTAATTAAATTCTCTAAGCCATCGTAATATTTATTTGCATTGGTCCATTTAGATTTCTTCCCATATGTATGGGCGATGCCGATAATTTAGAACGCTAAGCTTATGTCTCTCAGAACTCCAGCCATGTTGTTTCACACCTGACGTATGATGTTTCGGTGGAGTCTCTTCCCGGCAACTCTGAAAAGCATAGCCCCTGTCTTCTGTCTCCACAAAGCAGCCTATGCTAGCGTGGCACATTGAAGCGCAATTAGCCGCGAGGCCTGCTGTGCTAGCATCCACCAACAGCTTCATCCTGTGAGAAAGGCACATTAAGGGCACTCAGGAGGGACTCCTCCAGGCAGAGGGAGCTGAAATGAGAACGGCTGCCTGCCTGCACTCTTCTGTGAGGAGATGGAGAGGGAGGGAGGGAGGGAGGGAGGGAGGGAGGAGAGAGAGAGAGAGAGAGAGAGATAAAGAATGCAATCTGCAGTGTGTGATGCCCCTTTGCTGTTTCCTTTATGAAGGCTTGCTGGACAATCTTCCTCTTTGTGATTGTGTCTAAGAGAGGGCTCTCTTGAAGGCCAGTGGCTAATTAATCTGAGGTTTGGCATATGGTGCATTACCCCCTCAGGCCATCCTTTATTTGAAGATGGACAGAATAAGAGAGAGAGAGTCAGAAATAATATCCCTCTATGTTTTTATGCAGACGTTTCTACCTAATCTTCCATTCCTCAGCTTACCACTGTAGTAATCTTTCCTTCGCTTTTCCTTCCTTCCTTCCACCCCTCCTGTTGTGCCCTTTTTTATGACGGTGAGAGGACTGAGGTGGGGAGAAGAAAGAGGGGAAAGGCTCATTTGTAAACAGAGTTTGCAGGAATGCTTTCCTTAACATATGGTAATGCTCCTCAAGTTCATTCCCTGCTACATTGCACCTATTGCTCATGTGTAGACAGACACATTAAAGCCCAGGAAAGGGATGACATTCTGGTGTGAATGCATCTAGGGGGGATGTGTGTTTTCACACTTTCATGAAAACAAAAGCAAAATGACTCTATTAGGGCATCTGATAACCTGACACAACTAGGAGCAATTGACACACACACGCACACACACACACACTCTCTCTCACACACACACTCTCACAGGCATGTAGATAAAAGGCTGACGACACATGCAATCACTCAGGAGGGGTGCTGTTATTTATGAGCCACTGTTTACATGTTTATCCTTTTAATGACGTGTGAAAATCGACTGATAGTTTAGCACCAGCTTGTCCTGTGTGGCTCATCCCCTCACCGCCGCCGTGTCCTGATTGATGGCCACTCGGTGGACAGGAAACATGCTCATTATACTCTCACTCCTGTCTCACGGCTCAACCACATCAACTTGGTAGAAGATTAGGAGACGACACCAATGAGGGAGGCAGACAGACAGACAGACAGACATGTGCTGGGTTCATAATTTCATGGAGGCGAAAAAGAGAAGATCCAAACACATGAGAGGGAAGACTGTAAACTTCATCTGCTGAAGTGCCCTTGTGTTGGAGGGCATGCTCGTAGCCATCTATCAGTGCTAATGGTATTGATCAGGATGATAATTTCAGCGAGTCGCAGTAAGACTAGGGTGAGGGGGTGGTGTTGGACAGGGGATGTTTTTCAGTAAGCAGACATTTACGATCCTGCGTGGAATTGCTGGATGAGGGGCGGGGGTGTGGGGGCGGTGATAGTGAACTGATCGTTCCCATTAGTCCACAGATGGAAAGGAGTCTGCGGACAAGCGGACAGCTGCTTTCTGGTGAAAGGGAGGCTGCCGTACTGTTACGATGCAAATGGGTGGCAGAGCAGAGTAGCAGTGCTGCGATGCTGAGGGTGATGAAGCGCCTGTCTCACCTGCAAGGCAACGCGACTAGCAGCCTGCAATTAGGATGGAGAGACAAGCCTTGTGCTCTCCAGAAGGGAGAGCCATCTTCAAATATCTAATCATCAAACACTGTTTTTCTTTTCTTTTTTTTTTTAAACACCCACTGTTTAGTGTATGTACACACACAACTGCTCATAATACACACACAAACACACACAGATGCACACACACACACACCTACCCTTAATGCCTTTGTTTAACAAAAACCCACTGTGAAACAAATTGTGTTTTGACAGCACTTTTTGGCCTTGCAGGAGGCAACCTGAGACATTTCCTCATCAAAGACCTGTTGATAACTTGTTATCAAAGACATGTTTTTTCCTGCTCGTACGCCAGCAGCACTCCGGGGTTCCGATCGCTCGCACACCCTCTTTTCGGACCGATAATTTGATGCTCTTACATCTTTTCCAGTTCCCTGGCTGCTTATGTAATATGGATTGTAGGAGCCGCATTTGAGTTTATTTTTGGTTACATAATTTACTTATAGTTGTCTTTTTGCATTTGCTTTTTTCGTTGCATTGGCGAGTGCTCCTTCTACAGGTGGAGAGGGTGCTACCCTATAAATTGGGGCGTGTAGCGCATGATGAGGAGAAGGCATGCCAGCAGATACAGTCTTTGACCTCGGCCTGGATCTGCATTACCGGAGCTTGGCCTATGCGAGAAAGCTGAACTCCGCTCCAAAGACTAATTTAAGGACATTTAAAACAATCTGCAACTTTATTTTGTACTTTATGTTTATTTGCAATAAATTCCGACAAACTTTCAACAACAACATTCTTGGATTTTCTTGGATTCGGGCCGCGAGTCTGACCCTGTACCCGCATTCTCAGTAAGAAAACGGGGTTACAGGAAAAACCTAAACATTGTTTTTTGCCACTACATGGATTGTAGTAAACAGGGATTTGATCCTCTTTTCCGATTTCCTGTCTCACCATATGCGGCTAACAGAGAATGTGTGTCCCTCAGGCCAAGTTCTCCCCATGCTGACTCTCTAGTATAGTCATTAATAATACATAATGCAAAATGCACCTCAGTAGTGTACTGACAATCGGTCGATCCGGGTTCAAATCAACAGCGCTTTGGATTAAAGGGTGCTAATAGTCAGGGGGCCTATGTGGTTTCTGTGGGTTTGAAATGTTAATTTTTGGAGAGTGGTTGGACTGTCTTTAGGGGTCATTGAACATGGAGAAAAATTATGTCTCCATTTTTTTACCTGTTTCAACCCTATTTTTATGAAATTGTATATTTCACTGTAATTAACACCATACATTTCGCCTAAATCATTGGCTATGTTGAATAAAGTTCACAAAACAGTTATTTTGCATTGAAAGAGGACACCTCATGAAGACGCTCTTTTGTCTGCTTCTGACAGAAGAAGCATTTATGCTGGCAGCTGCTGCTGAACAAGTGTACAAAGTCCCTCTATGGACTTGATGCAGTTGCAGGTGTTGCTGCAGGTTCAGAAGATGGTCTACCACGTCTTTTCTGAAGCCACTGAGTTGTGCCTGCTTAACATGATTTCTAGTAGCGAATCTTAGCATGCTGCAGATGCTCACTGTTAACAGGTGGATTTGTAGCAGTTCCTGTGCCAAACTGCTTTGTTCTGTTGTAATATAACTGCACTGTAACGTTGTAATCGTTCTGTGATCTGTGATCACCATCTCCATACTCTCTCATGGACAAAAACATTTGGCATATGTCATAGGGTCATTCACCAGTCCACACATATCTGGCACTGGATCTGTTTCTTTTGCTGTAGAGAATATGTGTGCCATCACCTGACTAACAGAAAGACACACCTCAGAATATAACCTAACTAGACTGTGCCACCATGAACTATGAAAATTTGCTTGCTCAAATGTAGAAGGCTAGAAGGTCACTAATATCACCAACCATGAAGAACAGAGCACTATATGTTATTCGATATTCTAAATTCTATAACTGCCAGCTATCAACAGCCTACTGTCACTGCTAGTGTCTCTCTTTCTCTTTCTCTCTCTTACACACACACTCACCTCTCTGTTTGTCTATCTGATCCTTTTACCCCTTTTTTTTCTTCACACTTACATAGGCTACGGAAGGCCTTACAGACTTCAGCTGGTACTAGCTATGTAAAAGTCTATTAAACTTGATATAACAGAGATCTCTGCACTTTGTGCTCTGCATTGGTGTAGACAAGAACTGGCAGAGCAGGCTAGGCCTACACTCAAGCACACAAATAGGCATGAATTGATAGTATTGATACTGAAGTATTATTTTTTAAGCTGACAATTTTGAGCATTTTAGGCACAATGTCTTGTTAAAGAGATAAATCATCAGCCTAATTTTTTTTTATAATGTTGTATTGTTTATGTGGTCCATTTTTGCACACTACCTTGTAGAATATCTTTGCTTTTTGGCACCAAACCCTATGCTATAATACCAGCAATGTGAGGTTTATGGACAAAACACCAAATTTGACCTTTTCTGAATTTGACCTTTGATTTGGGTACTTCAAAACCTTCAAAAAAATGGAGACATGTTTTTTTTTACTCTTAAGAACCCCTAGAACAAAGATATAATACTCTCCAAAAATTAACATGCAAATCCCACAAGCCCCCAAATTAGACACATAGGTCCCCTTACTATAAATATCAATCTAGTTTAACCTTAACTTCTTAAACATACAGGAAATATGTATCATACTTTTAAATTGTCTCAACAGTACACTAATATAATAGTACACAAACATTACACTAATACAAAGTATACTAATTAGATTATATTAGATTCAACATTATTGTCATTGTGTTGGGGGCTTAGTTGATTGGTTGTCACTGGGATGCAGAGTTAGAGTTCAGTAAGGTGACAGCCGCAGGAAAGAAGCTTCCTTTGAACCTGGTGGTTCGGGTGCGTAGAGACCTGTAACGCCTCCCGGAGGGTAGTGGGGAGAACAGTCTGTGGTTGGGGTGAGAACAGTCTTTGATGATGCTGGCCACTTGACCACTTGGTCTTTGAAGTGTTTAGTTGAAGGTGATTGAGTTTGCACCACTGCACAAAGTCCTCCACCAGGCTCCTGTACTCCTCCTCTTGCTCGTCCCTGATACACCCCACAATTGCAGTATCATCAGAAAACATCTGCATGTGGCATGACTCGGTGTTGTAGCAGAAGTCAGATGTGTACAGGGTGAACAGGACTGGAGAGAGCACAGTTCCCTGTGGCGCTCCGGTGCTGCTGATCACAGTGTCAGAGAGGCAGTTCTTCAGTCTGACGAACTGTGGTCGCTCGGTCAGGTAATCTGTAATCCAGGTTACCAGGTGAGCCATGGGCGTAGATTTAGGGTGGGACGCTCATGACTAGTCCTAACCAATATTTTAAGATGACAAAATTGTCCCCACCAATATTTTAGCGAACTCATTTGTGCTGCTGATCATTCCGACAGCCAGCACGACAGTATAAGAAACGTCGTCATTTGATTGGCTGAAAACCCGAGGGGGAGGGGGAAGGGATATCTGACACGCATGCTGCAGACACATTGCTTTATTCTTGCACTGGTAGTCAAGCGAGCGGGTGTGTCAACGACAACGGTAAGTTACCAGGGCTGTCTGTCAATACATAGGCCTACCCAATAAAAGGCCAGAGTGAAACATTTTAATATTCCCTTTTCCCTTCAGCATACATACAAACCCCTTTTTGTGGTGTGTAGATCAGCTATGCCACCCAAGAACAAGAAAGGGGACATACGAAGCTTTTTCATAAAGCAGAGTGTAACTAAGCAAAATAACTAGCCACACAAGCTAGCAGTGGTAGTGACCAGGCTTTCAAATTATGCAGATTCTATTATGTGGAAAAATAGTATTAACTGGTGATAGCATATGTTACCCAGGATATTGTTAAAGAAAAACCTAGCTTCTGTAATCTTTCAACCAAGGTCAGGAGTATTGATTAGGGGTGTGCAGCACGGTCGCATAGAAGTCGCGCTATCACAATAGATGTTATTACCAAGTCACTGAATGTTAATTAGCCTACCTTAAGTTAGAATCTTGGAAGTCACAATAAACATTGGATCTGGACATTTTTCGTTTCTATTCTGTTTATGTTATGTATTTCTGAGTGTAGCCTACACAATGCAGAGAAATAAAAGGGAGACCCAAATTCGTTTGAAGGACTGTCATTGCATTGTTATGACACATGCTGTAAAAACGTGTTGGCAATGTGAATAAGTTAAAGGAACCGTATGTAAGAAATGTAATTCCATTAATCATAAAATGGCCCTGATTTGTCACTAGACATTAGGAAATCATGCTAATTTCAAATACTTATATCACTGACAACAGTAGTCCGGCCAGGATATCGTCATTTGAAAAAGTGAAGTTGCAGCCCTAAACTGATGTTGATGTTTACATATTTGTGTTTTAGCCTGATCCGCCACACTCCACCTATCTAGTAATCACAAAGTCAGTAGTGTTTCGGCATCTGGGTTGCCAGCTCTGCTCTTAGTTACCACATCTGCGGTGTACACCGCTCTACAGTATTTTGAAAGTGATTGTAGTACCAGTGTTGGCCAAAATCCTACATACGGTTCCTTTAACACTGTTGGTTATTCAAATATAATGAATTATTTGATGAATAATATCCAAATAACACTTACAATATGGTAGGAGGGTTAAACTCGCTAGCCAAAGGATAGGCTACAAAATGAATGAACCACTTTGTATGCAGGAAAGACAGCATCAAACCACTACAGATGGATGGCAGGTTGAGGAAACAGCATCAGGGCTTCAGGTGAGGTTCTAATTATTAGCCTATGTCAAATTGTCAATTCAGTTGGAGTCAGCAGCATTGCTGTACAATATAATGAGATGGAGTAGATTCACTTCTGTATTGTGATATTCTGTATTGCCAACAGTCTGAAATAACAAAGGAAATCGCCATTAAGGCACTGGTATCTTACAGCAAAAGAATTCCAATTACAGTTAAGCAAATACAAATATAATTTAGAGTCGCATAAATTCATAGACATATTCAATCCTAAACTATGGTGCATTTCCATACTCAGTAACATAAATAAAATACTATATATATATACTATATTATATTATGACTATATAATCTGGGCAAATAAAAAAATTAAGATATGCTTAGCTTCTGTTATCTGAGAAACAAATTTGGCATCTAGTGGTCAAACATTTATTTACGTTTAAACAATTGTTTTCGTCTGCACATATTTATCTCCAGTCGGAGATGCTAGTTTAACTTTAGAGTACTATAAATAATGAAAGAGGCTATTGTCTATTGACAGTCTGACTCTTGTCAGTAAAAGTTAACTTTTCAGCCGGGGGGGGTTGGATGTCCCCACCAAAGCTGAGACCAAACCTACGCCCTTGAGGTGAGCGTCCACACCCATCTGCAAGAGCTTGTCTCCCAGTCTGAGGGGTTGGATGGTGTTAAAAGCACTTGAGAAATCAAAGAACATTCTCACAGCACTTTTCCCCTTGTCTAGGTGAGAATGTGTCCTGTGTAGAAGATAAGTGATGGCATCGTCCACGCCCACTTTCTCCTGGTATGCAAACTGTAACGGGTCTAGTGCATGGCGTACCTGGGGTCTGAGCATACCTAAGACCAGCCGCTCCATTGTTTTCATCACATGTGATGTTAGAGCGACAGGCCTGAAGTCATTAAGCTCGCTGGGGTGTTGTTTCTTGGGAACGGGGGTGAGACATGATGTCTTCCACAGTGTTGGAACTTGTCCGAGACGTAGACTCCAGTTGAAGATGTGCTTCAGTGGCTCCCCCAGTTCAGCAGCACAGGCCTTGAGCAGCCTGTCAGGCCCGGCTGCCTTACGAGGATGGAGTTTTTTTAAAAGATAACTTACTTGGTCCGCTGAAATGATGGGGGGGGGGATGAGGGGAGTGGAGGGTGAGGAGGAGGAGGGGTGCTTCTGTGAGGGTTGTCGTGTGGCTAGAGACTGATGGCCATTGGCTGGAGCCATTGTTGCCGCACTACTCGTGGTCACCATGTGGGGGAGAGGTGCGATAGCCTGATCAGCAGTGATGAGAGGGGGGGGAGGGGAGGGGGGGGGGGGGGCAGCATCTGAGGTCTGTGTGTCTGACGGCTGTTGACTGAGGTCGTTGTCACCTCTTTGTTCGTGGTCGCCATGTGGGGGAGGGGTGCAATATCCAGTGATGGTGGGGGTGAGTGTTGCACTGGTAATGAGGTGGGCTGGGGGATGGGCAATCGAACCTGTTGTAAAAGTGGTTCAGCTGGTTCGCCCTGTCCAGGTCTCCTTCCACAGAGCTGCTGCTCTTCTTAAGGCCAGTGATAGATTTCATACAGTCCCACACCTCCTTCATGTTGTTTTCTTGCAGCTTCTGTTCCATCTTCCTTCTGTAGTCCTCCTTAGCCTCTTTCAGCTTAGTCTTGAGTTCCCCCTGTACTCGCCTCAGCTCTGCCATGTCCCCCTCCTTAAACGCCATCTTTTTCCTATTGAGAAGGGTCTTGACATTACTGGTTATCCAAGGCTTGTTATTTGGATAGCAGCGTACAGTCCTTGTGGGAACAACAATGTCCATACAGAAGTTCAGATAGTCAGTAGTGCAATATGAGTCTTCTCCATTCAGTAGCACACTCCAGTCAGTGGACTCAAAGCAGTCTCTCAAAGCCTCATCCGCTTCCTGTGTCCACTTCCTGAAGGTGCGCGTGGCAACTGGTAGCCTCTGAACTTTTGACTTGTACATTGGCTTCAAATGAATGAGGTTATGGTCCGACTTCCCCAGTGGGGGAAGGGGGGTGGCACTGTAAGCATCCCTCACGTTTGCATACATGAGATCTATTGTCCTGTTTTTCCTAGTTGAGCAGTCAACAAACTGGTTAAAGTTTGTGAGGGTGGAATCCAGTGTAATGTGGTTGAAGTCACCAGAGATCGCAAAGAAGGCATCACTGTGCTGAGTTTGGAGCCTAGCGACTGTAGAGTGAATGACGTCACACGCTGTGTCCGGGAGGGCTTGAGGCGGCACGTAGACACAAACAACAATGGCGTGCGAGAACTCCCTCGGCATGTAGTATGGTCGTAGACTGACCGCTAGTAACTCCACATCCTTACAGCATACACTCTCCTTCACTGTTACATGTGCGGGATTGCACCATCTATTGTTTATGTACAGCACCAGTCTCCTTCACTGTAACATGTCCGGGATTGCACCATCTATTGTTAATGTACAGCACCAGTCCGCCTCCCTTCTTTTTGCCAGAAAGTTTACAGTCTCTGTCCAAACGAGCTACACTGAAGCCGGGCAGCTCAACGTTAGCTGGGGGGATATGGCTTGTTAGCCACGTCTCCGTAAAGCATAACAAACTACAATCCCTGTACAACTTCTGATTTCTTACCAGGGCAGCCAGTTCGTCAGTCTTGTTGGCCAGTGAGTTCACGTTTCCCATAACCATCGAAGGAACTGAGGGCTTGTGTTTCCACTTCTTCTCCCGACACCTAGTCCTCACTTTAAATCCCGCTCTGCACCCCTGAGACAGCTCCTCCGGGATGTTTACGTGAATCCTACCAGCATTCCGTCGTATTGCAAGCAGCTGATTCCTTGTGTACACAAGTTTGTTGCCGCTGGAGCATTGTAATAGATCCATATCCATAGGATAGAATGAAAACACTCCTCAAAGTGCGTAATCCAAAAAAGTTGCGAAGTAAAAAAAGTAAAAAGTAAACAAAGACGTAAGAAAAACACAAAGACACGGAGCTACCTCGACAGGCTGCCTCTCTCGACGGCGCCGGAACCGGAAATAAGAGGTCCTCAGAGATGTGGACACCCAGGCACTTGAAGCTGGTGACATGCTCCACCTCAGTCCCATTGATGATAATGGGGGTGTGTGTGAAAACTGTAGACTTCCTGAAGTCCACAATGAGCTCTTTGGTCTTTTTGGTGTTGAGAGCCAGGTTGTTGCACCACAATGTAAGGTGCTGGACCTCCTCCCTGTAGGCCGTTTCATCGTTGTTGCTTATGAGACCAGTCACTGTAGTGTCATCTGCAAACTTGACAATGGTGTTAGAGCCATGTACAGGTGTACAGTCATAGGTCAAGAGGGAGTAGAAGAGAGGGCTCAGCACACATCCCTATGGTACACCGGTGTTCAGGGTGATGGTTGAGGAGGTGTGATTATCTAACCTAACAGACTGAGGTCAGTTGGTTTAGTTAAGTCCAGAATCCAGAGGGTACAGAGGGAGGTTTTGATGCCCAGTTCACTGAGTTTGGTGATCAGGTTGGAGGGGATGATGGTGTTGAATGCTGAACTAAAGTCAATGAACAGCATTCTCACATACTGTAGGTGTTGCTATTGTCAAGGAAGGACAGGGCAGAGTGAAGTGCCGTAGAGATGACATCCTCTGTGCTCCTGTTCTGACGGTAGGCGCATTAGAAGGGGTCAAGTGAGGGTGGTAAGCAGGTCTTGAGATGGGCCAGGACCAGCCTCTTGAAGCACTTCATGATGATGGGGGTGAGTGCAACTGGACGGAAGTCATTAAGGCTTGTTACAGTGGTGTTTTGCCACCGGCACGATGGAGGTGGTTTTAAAGCACGTGGGGACAGCCACCTGGGCTAGTGACAGATTAAATATGTCAGTCCAAACCTCAGTTAGCTGCACAGCACAGGCCCTGAGTACGCAGCCTTAAGCCCCCTACATACTCGCCACTCCCAACCTGTAGCGCGATAATGTGACGTCACGGGACCGGCGTAACCATTTATACTTGCGCGTGGTGGTCGCGACACTAGTTGCAATATTCTCCTGAACAGAGGTGTCGCTGTTGTGAAAAGGCTATCACTACCTACTTTATACAGTAGAAGCAGTCAGTAGCATTGGCAGTAAAAGCTAACCTCTGTAATGATACTTCAGACTTCAGTTGCTGCTATTCACAACTACCATCATTACCATCTAGTTTCCAATGTGTATGCAGATAGATAGATAGATAGATAGATAGATAGACAGGTAGATAGATAATTTTTTCATCCCGAGTCATATTTTAATAATTTAAACATTTTAGCTAGCTGGCTAGCTAGCTAGCTGGCTGAGTTTGTGTAATTTGGTGGAAGTGGAAAGAGATTTTGTTCAGGTCGCAGCAGATATCCTTTGCTTTAAAAAAATAAATAATTTATATTCTTTCCTCTTAATTCCATTTGTTGCCACTCTCGCTGGTAACTTTGTTAACTAATCCAGCAAACTATTAAACATTCACGACTGTAACAAAACAGACCTCCAAACTGCAACTCTCACCTGCCCCCGAACTAGTCCATCTTCCGGTTTTCGCTTTGTTGCGCTCAGCTGGTTTTAAAGATTTTAATTTCCCCTTGGGGATCAATAAAGTATCTATCTATCTATCTAGCTGAAAAAAATCGAGTGGTGCGTGACCGTGCGTGACCTGGCCAAAATGATGGCGCGCCAGCAGGAGCTACATCATTTTGATGTCACTTTGTCGCGCTACTGGTCGGGAACGTCGAATATGTAATACGCCTTACGTGCATCCTGCTCAGTGCCGCACACACATTGGGGGTGGAGAGTGTGAGGGGCTGGTGATCTGCAGGCCACTGCCTTGATGGCCACCTCCTTGTTGTCCCTATCAAAGCGGCCATAGAAGTGGTTCAGCTCATCAGGCAAGGTGTCGGTGACAGGGGGGTGGAGTTAGTAGTTTTGTAATCTGTGATGGCCTGGATGCCTTGCCACATGCGTCAGGGGTCAGAGTTGTTCTTGAAATTATCCTCAATCCTTAGCTTGTGGTTGTGCTTGGCCTTCTTGATGCCCCTTTTCAGGCTAGCCCTGAATAAGCTATAGACTTGAGCATCACCTGATCTGAATGAGATGTGTCGTGCCTTCAGCAGGAGTCTGACCTCACTCTTCATTCATGGCTTCTGATTAGGGAAAGTCGTAATCCGTTTGAGGGTGGTGACACTGATGTTGGAGTTGATACAGTCAAAAACGGAGGAGGCATATGAATCAATGTCCGTGTGGGAGTCATGTGGAGTTAGCTTTAACCTCGCTCAAACTCCTCCGCGAGACCCCCTTTGTTTACGTCTCCTCCTGGACCACCTGAAGTTCCTTTCGGTCTGTGTGGCGGAGTTCGTAGGACTCGTTGATTTAGCAATCTTCTGGATTACGCTGATAAAGATGTCGGGATCGCAGGAACCGATGTCCAAAAGTCGGGTGTACGGTATGTACGCTAAACTGTTTGTACCGAAAATACTTGAAATAAACAAGCATATTATCACTTATTTGCAAAATCCAGAGAGACACAGGGCGTCGCGATGTGTCCGCGCCGCCATCTTGGTCTGAGTAATAACATTCCAACAGATATACATGTATATGTTTCCATTAGTATTGTGCATACTTAGGATATACAGTTATGCACATGCTGTTTTGTCACTATACAAGCCATTCTGTATGATGATATGATGATGAGCTAGAGCATGAAGAGCAAGAGATTGAATTAGGACATTGCAGGGGAAACACGGACACGACAGGCACCAGAGATAGACCAGGAAGTGGTGGGTAGAAAATAAATATATAACCGTAGATATATTAATATAAAAAGTGCTCACGTCTGAGCCGGCGGGGGTTGAAAGCGGGCCGGGTTGTGATAAGGACCTCATAAAGAAAGAGAGTCGGCCTGTAAATAACTTTTATCGCCGCTGCGAGGCCCTTGTGCAGGTCTGCGCAGGGCAGACCTGGTGGGTCTCGTATCTGGAGAGCTCTTTACTCCACTGTTTCTGATCGGAGAGAGAGCGAGCTGCGTCCGAACCGGCACAACGGCAGGGACGCACGGCTGAGGGCCCTTGTGATTGTGTATGTGTGTGTGTGTGTGTGTGTGTGTGTGTGTGTAGGTAATGAACATAATACCCATCCTCCCTAGCTCTCCTCACACTCTCTGCTCTCATCACTCAGGTGCTTTGTTACACACAGACGCTGATTGCAGCAGGGGGAGGACGACTCTTTATTCCATGTCTGTGGGAGTTAATGAAACGAGGGGCTTCATCAAGTGATTCTTCTGTGCAAGAAGTGAGTTGATTTCATTTAGGCTGTATGGCAGACACAGAGAAGAACAAGGTAAGACCAGGCCATACCATATGCCCTCGCAGAAAAGGACACAGGCAAGGGCAGAATATAATAAATATTACACTTACACACACCGAGACCTTTATACTGAGGCACACATATGCACCCTTTCAGTGCTCATTGGCTCATGGTGAGGACAAGAAAGGCCAGTCACATCAAATCTGTATGAAGAGGGAAAAAAAAATCTGTGACATACAATAAAGTATGGAGTGACAAAAACAATAGCACAACAGAATACACACACACACACACACACACACACACACAAAGACACGGATTGTGAATAAAAGTTTAAGAGTGAAGCTAGATTCATGGCTACATTCATGGCTGCCTTTTTGAGAGGGCAATATTCTGCCTAAGCCATGCGACTGAAGGTGACATACAAGACAAAGACTAGGTGGCAGGTCAATATGTCTGAATATAAACTGACACACACACACACACACACACGAAACTGACACACACAGTGCGAAGAGAAGCTTGATAGGTATATTATGCCTGTCTGCTTGCCTGCGGAAGCTTCCCCTGGCAGTGCTGTGTGCTGATGTTTTCAGCACAGATGTTGAACTCTCGGGCACGTCCAGTCTCGGATGGACGGGCATGTGTCGTGGCATTTGTCAGCCATGCCATCCCCAAATGGCAGTGCCCTTCTCTTAGTGTCCATCTCCATTAGCCGCAAGACGTGTGGTGTGGGTGACGCACTTCGCCATCACCGTCACAGATGCTCACGCAGTCAGGGGAGAGAGAGCGAGTGAGAGACAGAGAGAAAGAGAGAGAGAGGGAGGGTGAGAGAGAGAGCAACATTGAACTGAATTGAGAGGGGGAGGGAGGGAGAGGGAGGGAGGGAGGGAGGGAGAGAAAGAACGCTTTTGGTTTGAGCTGCAAGGCTGTGGGCATTATAAGGGTGGGTAGTCATACCTGTAAAGAGAGGGTGAGAATGTGTGGGCTGACTCTTTCTCTCTCTCTCTCTCTTTCCTTCCCTCCCCCCACTTACTCTGTCTCTCTCAGTGCTCTTAGTTCGGTTTGCCTCTTTGCTCTGGGTGGTCAAGTGGCAATCCGGAATGAATGGGTAAGCTGGAGTACCGGCTGGCTCACCAGTCGCATATTTATTCCCATATTATCCTAATAAAGCAGAGGCAGGGGGGAATGGAGCGCTCTTTTCCCAGCTCATCAGCACACAAGCTGGCGGAAGTCAGGGAGATATGATGAGGGTGGGGGTGGTGATGAGGGGTGGGGTGGTGATGAGGGGTGGGGGAGAGGGGTGGTGGTAGGGAGAGGGTGGTGGCAATTCATTTATCCGCCATAATGGAGGTCATTCTTAGCCATTGGGAGTGAAACAAAACAAATATTGTGAGGAAAATGTATGCATCCTTCTTAAGGGAGCAAGTAAATTATTCATGAGAATGAGATTGGGAGGCTTTCAATTTGATACCGGGGCTGGGTACCAAGGGAGAGAGAGGAGCCTTGGTAATAAAACAGCTATGGTATTCAGACACTATAATCCTCCAGGATAACAGAAACAGTACACAAAACAGTGACCTCTAAGGCAAGTGTAAGATCAGTCAAATATCACTCAAAACAACACAATTATTGCCCCCCCCCCCCCCCCCACTCATATCTCTATGTATAATGTTCACTTGAGCAGGGGCAGAGTGTGCTGCCTGATCCATATGTTTATCCCTTTAGCTGCAATCTTTAGACAGACAAAATGGCCTAATATTTTCCTCCCTTCCCGAGTTCATAATGAGATCATAGCCACACTATTGCATGTGGCCAATGACCTTCGGTTCTGTTTAGGACAATACAGAGCACAACTCGCCATTCAAAGAGAAGTCCTTTGAGGATGGTGTTGGTGGTGGTGTGTGTGTGTGTGTGTGGGGGGGGGGGTTGTGTGTGTATGTGTGTGTGGAGGCTCCTATGTGTTGTTTGATTAACCCAGGCTAGGATGAAAGGAAGGTTCTCCATGTTGGAAAAGGTAAACTCAATTACAACGCAGGTCACTGACCAACCTACACACATACACGCTTACGCTACATCTTTATTAAGCCTATTAGCCAGGCTCATACAGGCAAACTTCTGCCGACATCTACTCCACAGTGACCTTTTTGTCTCTGCACTATATGTCATTTCTTTCTCTTTTTTTGCTTGCTAAATTGATAGTAGGCAGCGCCTTAGTTGACAGGCTAACAAGCTTCAAAGTGAACTCTATATTTCTGATGTTTTTGACCTTTCAGTTAAAATAAATAAATAAATAAATAAATACATCTCCTTGTCTGGGCGTAATTGGGTGTATATATCACATTTTTTCCCTATTTACTTCTGGCTTTGTGAAGGGTTAGACTTTTACCAGACCAAACACTTTTTGGACAGAGTTCCAGCAGTGCACCTCTGACAGTAGTGCGTCAATTGTGTGACTTTGTGTGAAGTTGTTGGAGAGAACCAGGCAAATATTAACCCCTTCTCCACACCCTCTCTCAGCCACAAACACACACACACACACCAGGGATGGAAATTAGCGACCCGCCCCCTGCCAAATGCATTGATTGCGAGATAGGGAAAGCTACGTAGGCCCTAGGCTATTGGGTCGTTCTAGGCAATCCATCACCTGTTTTGGTGGCCTGGAACAACAGCCAAACCCGATCGTTGTAGCCTACTCCCAGTTACTGGTTTTGACGTTACACACACATAAACAACAGCCGCAGAAGGGACTTGTTATGATTTTGTCTGAAACGCTACTAAGTAGTGAGTCGTGACCTGGAGTTGTAACAGGCTATGGGCTAAAAATTGGCCGTGGAACGCAGCATATTTGTATGTGACGTGAGCGTGTTGACAGTTAGAGAGAGCGCAGAGTGAATGAAAGTTGGTAGAAGCTAGTGTTAGGCTTCAAAGGAAAGGTGAAATCACTTGTCAGGAAAAAAAGCTAAAAAGGTAAAAGACTAAAATAAATCAAATGTGCCGCTTCATATCTGGAGTGAAAAGGACGAGAGTGTACAGCAGGAAAACAGTGATAGCCGAGCCGAGAAGCGACACTTCCCAGAGAGATGGAGGACAGCAGAGGACAGTGAGCACAGGCACTGGCTTGTTCATGACGAGGGAGTGATGTTTTGTGTGTCGCAAGTACGCATCAGACACCCAGAAATTGAACAGTTTCATTGCAGGAATGAGAAATCTTAAACCGGAGGCAGTAAAGGACCACGAAACATCAAAGTGCTATATCCACATCATAAAAATAGCAAAAGGAAAATCTGCAACTGACGAAAGCCAAGCTATGCGAACTCTCAACAGCCTAAAGATAGCACAACTCGAAAATATGACCATATTATTCCACAATGCCCACGCCATAGCAAAAAAAGATCATTCAAAGATGATGAATGGCAGTGCACGTAAGTGTTTGTTTACTACATTTATTAGGCTAGCTATTTGGTATTTGGT
Organism: Alosa pseudoharengus; assembly: GCF_046254945.1. Lineage (NCBI taxonomy): Eukaryota > Metazoa > Chordata > Actinopteri > Clupeiformes > Clupeidae > Alosa > Alosa pseudoharengus. Next base: position 1,712,846 of record NW_027468630.1, on the reverse strand, counting down.
CAGTCAGTGTTTTCTAATTACACAACTGAGTTTCCAGCTGCCCTTTAGATGCTAGCCCAGAACACTTAGCTGCTATATTAAGAACAAGATCTGAGGGGAAATTGATGCCTTTATTCCTACAGCTGAACTACACTGTGGACTAGCAGCACTAGGCTACTTATCAATACAAAAGGCTGACAGGCTTTCTGTCAAAAAAGATGCCAAATTATTGTTTTAGGCAACATTATTCTGCATAACAATGTAATTCAGATATCCATTAACATTTGTAGCAAATTGTATCATTCATTATTTCTTTTCATTGTGTTTTTTAGGTTAGACCAGACAAAGGGTGTAAACATAAGCAAGACCTATATCAACAGAAAGCAAGCCAAGGTGTTTATTAAACACATAGCTGAAGTAGAGAGGGCGACCCTACAGTCCATGGTGGCAGAGACCAAATTTCTGTCAGTCTTGTCAGATGGGTCAACAGACAGGTATGCATGGTTCTCTAATGGAGGGAAGGTGGAGGTTCACTTTGTTGGCATCCAGGATGTGGAGAAGGCAGATGGAGAGGGTATTGGTCAAGCCATAGATGTGGAGAAGGCAGATGGAGAGGGTATTGGTCAAGCCATAGACGTCATGATGCAGAGGGTCAATGAAGAGTGGCAGACAAAGTTGGTGGCCTGTTGCACTGATGGTGCCTCTGTAATGACAGGGGCACACAAAGGAGTGGTAGCCAGGCTAAGGGGGACCAATAAACATGTCATCGGAATTAGGGGTGGGCGATATATATCGTCTGCGATAATATCGTGATTGTTGTTTTAACAATGTGCAAATTGACATTATCGATTTTCAAGAATGAGAATAAATTCTCTGACTAAGGCACTCCAACTTAAAAAGTCCTACATGGACATATTAATAACAAGGCCCACGCGTAGCGGCATGAGTGCCTTCTTCAGGGCAGTAACACAAAAGGACAGAGTAGTGTATTTGTTAAGGATGTGGGTAAGGACAGGTGCAGACAACTAGACAATTAGTGCTGAGCTTCTCCCCACTGCTGAGCCCGCCCCTCACACAGCTCTCAGCAGCAGAGAGCTGTCAATCAAAATAGCAAAACAAACTTTGGGCCGCCTCTCACACGGGTCCCTGCATAAGATGGTAAACATTCACAAAATCAAGAAAACCTACATATTTTACTTGTTGTGAGACTACACAATCTACATACATACATAGAGTAGCCTATAAATAGATCCTATATTTTCTTACAAGACCATGAAAAGCTGAAAACAGTTACAAAAACGGTGCATAATCTATTTCCTCATTCAGGCCTGGAAATTCCATTGCTTTCAACCCCTTGAATTTTCAGGCTTGAAGGGTCACTGTGGTGTACATCCTTATAGTGCTTGGCCATAGGATAATCTTCATTCTGTACTCTAATCGCATACTTGTGTTCATAAAAACGCTCTTTTTTAGTTTTCTTTTCGTCCTGCCAACATAAAAACATCCACACGGGCATTTCAGACAATACACCACATATTCAGAATTGCAATTGATAAAATCATTCGTCTTGTAATTTTCTCTGTGTTCTCGGGTCATGCAGACTCTTACTTTGGACAACTCCTCCACAATGTTTACAAGAACCACATTTATATGTTCCTCTTAACTCTGTCTGTAGCCATGTTCTTTGTTTAGGGGCAGGGAGGTAGCTCCTTACAAGTTTATCCTTTACAGATGGTGCTCTCTGGAATAAAGTAATGGGTGGATCTGGAAAGACACTTCTTAAAACTGAATCACTCTGTATTATCTTCCAATTAGATTTGATTATTTGTTTCATTCTTTGGGCACAACTGCTATATTGGGTGATGAAACAAGGTCTAGAGTAAGTCTTGGCTCGGTCAGTTTTCTTATTTTTCTTTTTTAATAGATCAGACCGAGGTATGCAGCGAGCCTTCACTATGGCATTGTCAATTAGCTCAGGAGAATAACCTCTTGTGCAAAACCTTGATTTCATGTCTTGAGCTTGCTCTTCAAAGTCAGTACCTTTGTCACAAATGCGTCTGAGACGCTGAAACTGGCCAAAGGGAATATTATTTTTGAGACTTTTTGTATGAAAACTATCAGCCCTCAATAGTGTATTTCTGTCAGTGCTCTTCCTATATATAGAAGTGTGTAAAACATTGTCATCATCCATGGAAATCAACAAATCCAAGAAACTGATTGATGTTCTTGAGTATTCAATGGACAATTTTATGTTTGGATTCGTAAGATTTAAGTACTCATGAAACTGTAGTAGTTCACTCTCAGTCCCGGACCAAATCAACAGGATATCGTCGATAAAGCGTGACCAGGACACCATCTTATCACAGAAAAGATTTTTAGATGGATCATATATGTATTTTTCTTCCCAATAACCCAAAAACAAATTAGCATAATTCGGTGCAAAACATGCACCCATGGCAGTGCCCTTAAGTTGCCTGTACAAGGAGTCTTGGAAAAGAAACACATTATTGTGTAAAGTCCATTCTGTGAGTAAAAATTGATTAGGTGGCAAAACATCAGACCTGGGGGTCGTTTCTAGAAAAGTTAGCAACGACGTTGCTCAACCACCATGGTACGACGCAACTTGCGACCAAACAACGACACTGTTACACCTGTTTCCAGAAAGCATCGTACCTGTGTCGCAATTCGCTACCTCCGAAGTTCGAACGCCGTAGTTCCAACAACGTTGTTGATGATGCAGCAATACATATCATTGGTGGAAACAGTGGAAACGTGTAATACCCCACCCCCTAGAAATGTCCTGTCACGGCCTATGTTGACATTTTTCTAATCTAAACCGAGTGATTAATGCTGGCATTGCCATCAGCCAAAACCTAAACCTATTGCAAGCATATAAAACAGTTAACTTAAGCAGACCCATATGAGTCATTATTTGTGTTAAACATCTGTGTTGAAAAAAATATATAGCCTGGACAAATATCTGGGTATTCCATAGGTTATTAACTGTCTCGTGGCTTAACGGCAGCGCGTTGGTTGGCCGGAGTTCGCATCCTATCTCTTCTTTTCATCTCTGAGTAAGAGTAGGCCTACGAGACACAACAATAGGATTTGACCATACATATTTATGTATATAGTTACTCTACATCGAGAGACCATAGGTACAAGACATCAGTCAAAAACAATTTAATCTATGTGTCACACAGTTCACCTGCAGGTAGCGAGAAGCAAGAGGACAATCTCACATCATAAGAAAATCGAACCTACAACGTTGGGATAACAAGTCTTCTGCTCTAGCCACTACACCATTTATCACTGCTGTTGTAAGAGTCTATGAAGATTATAATACTAAAGGCAAGGCAATACTCGAATTAACATAAATAGCAAGAATGAGCTAAGTAGGGGAGTCAGTGTCTTAATCAAAATTAAGCAACAGGATATATCAATCATTGAGTCACGAGATAAACATCCACTTCGCAATTTTTGTTTAGGCGGTTGTGATTTTTGGTTAGGCGCTCTGGACACCAACAGGAACTACCAAGGAACGACACAAGTGCGACTGCCTAGGGGCAGTAGTTCAAACGACCAAACTTTGCGTCCTTGTTTGCGATTGAGAGTTCGAACTACCCTTTCTAGAAAAACCAAATCCAAGAACGATGGAGCGTACTACCAAGGTTGCGACGCAAGTTAGCAAACGACGCTTTCTAGAAACGACCCCCTGTTTGACAAATAATGTTGGAGAGCTACAAGCCCCTCCTAGTGGTCAATATTGGTATATAAGGCAGCTACATCAAGTGTCACCATATAGCAATTTGTAACATCTGTGATGTCTCTGTGATCAGTTGTGTCTTCGATGAAAGACGGCAGATCTCGTACCAAAGGCTTAATGAAGTAATCCACAAATTGTGAGCAAGGCTCAGTTAAAGACCCATTGCCTGAAATGATAGGCCTCCCTTCAGGATTCTTCAAGTTCTTATGAACCTTTGGGAGCATGTAAAAGCATGGAATCTGAGGGTTTTCATTCAACAAAAAGGCAAATTCATTATCTGAAATCCAATCCTGGTCTTTATCATGGAGCAAAATGTCCTTCAGTTCCTTTTTCATGATTTCAATAATGTTCCTCCGTAATTGTTCATAATAAACATTGTCCCCTAGTTGTCTCAAGGCTTCAGTAATTAACCCTTATCCATAACAACAATGGCACCACCTTTGTCAGCCGGTTTCACAATAATGTCATCATTTTTTGCCATATCATTGAGTGCATTTCTCTCACTTTTTGAAAGATTGTCTGTTTTGTTTATTTTCCAACATTTTGTCCATATCATGTGAGACTTTTTTAGTAAAGGCAATCAAGGTGGGATTGGAACACATTGGCATGAATTTGGACTTAGGTTTAAAAAGTCTCTTGGCACCATGAGTGGAGTCAGAAGTCGATGGGGGTGTGCTATTTAAGTGTGCATTATTCTGATGGTACCACACCTTTAGGTGGAGATTCCTATAGAATCTAAAAAGGTCCACCTTGGTTTTAAAAGCATCAGAGTCACATGTAGGGGCAAAAGTCAAACCTTTTGATAGTACACTGACTGAGTCTTTTGCTAATGCACATTGAGAGATGTTAATTACCGTGCACTCCTCTGGTTTCGGAGGTTCCATGGCTTTGGAGTTTGATTGTCGTCTCCCCCGACATTATCGAGTATTTAAATTACTTATGGGGGAAAAACACTCGAAATCACGCATTGAAGACTCATACATTCCCAGGAGGTGTATGCGGGAGAAGCCCCTGGCTGCAGCAGAGCATGTGTCAAATGATCACTAGTGGGTCACAACGTTGTCACACGCACGCCTAATGTTTATTTTGTGCAGCGAGAGTAGCCTACTTGGGATTTTATGCGGCTACTTCTGTTCATGTAGCATTGATGAGACAGTCACGTTTTTTCCTACACGGTATTATATGGAGAGAAAACATTAGCCTTTGAGTATTTTAATAGTCAGTTGTAAACAAAGAACTATTCTCATGTAACTCTTTTGTAAATGGACTGAAGTTCGCTCTAGGTTAGGTTATTGGTTATTATTGTAATGATGCTATTCATAAATTATGAGCTGTAAAGTAACTCAGACTATAACAAAAACAATTTTTTAAAGGATATAGACTAATTATCGTTATCGTCAAAATCACAAAAAGATATTATTTTTTGTCCATATCGCCCACCCCTAATCGGAATGCACTGTATCGCCCATCGGCTAGAGCTAGCTTTTAAGGACACAGTCCAGAAGTGTGCCTTGGCCAGGCAACTTGAAGATAATTTACTGTAGCAGGCCTAGGGCTGGGCGATAAAACGATAGCGATATGTATCGCAATAGACATGTAATCAATATCAATAAAAAATATGTTCGATAGAACATTCGATAATTAAAAGCCACACAATTCCCCCCCCGCCTTATGTTGTCCATAAATAAATAGGCTAAATATATCTTGCATTGTAGCTAGTATGTGCAACTCTACCAGAGTAGGCGATAGAAGTAGGCCTACCTCAACACAGACTCTCAATGAGTCCTTGTCCCGTGCACTCTCTCTCTCCCTCTCAACAGGCGCATCCCTCCTCAGCATGCACATGTAATCCAAACATTCACAATCGTGTAACAATCAGCCCTTTAACGTTATTTTTAAACGGCTGTGTTACTGTAAACGCACAAGGGGTTCTTGGGAATGAAGGTAGTAATCGACAATGACAAAACACTTCAATACTGTCACAAATGCTTTTTCCTTCTTAACTAAACATATATGCATAACAGCATGTGTAAGGCCGTTCATAAAGCACACAGCAACAAACAAATGTCAGACGGCGCTGAACACAAACAAAAAAAAGACGCACCAAACAGTTCATTTGAATGACGCGCGTAGCGCGGTATATTTATCAATGCACCAATTATTCCGTGCACCCACACATTACTTGAATCACCCCCCTTGTCTCAGTCCACAAAATTAAACTAAAAGTCCAAACTAAAGGAAAAAACTACAGGTCTTTCCCAGGATCGCGCTACAGTCTTTATATTCCAACCAGGAAACAGGTAGGCCGCGAAAATAATCCTCTGTCGGAACGCAGCGAAAAATAAATGATCCACAACGAAAAAGGCAAAAAGTCGAGCGCTGATCCGGTGGTATACCACGCCAAAAAATACCAAAACGAGATAGATCTCACCAGATCCGTAGAACGTCGGGCAACGTTAATGCACGAAGTTGAAGTTTGGGTCCAAGCACGTCCTCTTGCTGGAGACGCGCGTACGAGACAACAGTCTATGCAGTATAATGTTTTGTTCTCTGGCTATTAAAGCCGTCTCTTAAAGTAGCGTTTGAAGAGTTTTCAAACCAAACTGACTAGCTTTAACTCTCTGTAGCTGCAGCAAATAATACTGGCGCCACGCATTCAAACACATCCGCACTTGCTGAATCTCTCCACGGACCGCCCCACACACCCGACGCACCCACCTAAGTAAGCTTGGGTGCGCGGTCATAGGAATCGCGGGCGGCCGAGGCCTTAAAGAAACACCCCACATTCTTACCAAAACCACAGTGAATAATAAATATATTACACAGGTATACATAAGAATATCATTCCTCATACATAAACATTATATGAACTCGAGGCAATATGTACTGTGCAATACTAATCTTTAAGGAACACTTAAATTAATGTGACGGTGTCACAGATCCCCCCCCCCCAGCCGGAGGCATCGGGGCCTGAACCCCGAAGTAGTGCTTCAGGTTGACCACATTAACAGTGTCAATCTTTTTGTTCTGGTCATTCCACTGTATACGGTAATTGATGGGGCCTAGTTTTCTCATCACAGTAGCTGGACCTGACCACTTGGGCGCAAGCTTCGATGAGAAGTTTTCTGATGCTTTAGAGAGCGGGTGAGTACGGACCCAGACCAGGTCTCCCGGCAGGAGTTGTGCACCTCTCCTGTGGGTATTGTAATACCTGGCTTGTCTGGACTGACACGCCTCAACTCTCTTCTTGATTTGTTCATTCATTTGTTTTTGCCTCTCCAGGAGGGTGTATGGCGACTTGTGTGGCGTAGGAGGTGAACTGATGAGTCTCTCCAGTGGACCCTTCAGGGTCCTTCCGAGCGCCAGCTCTGCAGGAGTGCGGCCTGTGGTTTCATGATGGGCAGCATTGATGGCGAAACGGAACTCCCTGATCCACTGGTCCCAGTTCTTATGTTGGTCCCCCACGTAAGACGCAATCATTGTCTTGATGGACCGGTTGGACCGCTCAGTGAGGTTGGCTTGGGGGTGATAACTGGTGGTGAATTTCTGCGTCACTCCCCAGGTCTTGCAGAGGTTAGCCATTTCTTGTCCAGTGAACTGCGGCCCCCGGTCAGAAACCAACTCCCGTGGGACACCAAAGCGGGTGAAGATTTCATCTTTCAAGATGGACACAATGCGGTGTGCCTTGCCATCTTTTAAAGGAAACACCTCCACCCATTTGGTGAAATAATCCACCAGGACGAGAAGGAAGGTGTTGCCTTTTTTGCTGCGGGGAAAGGGCCCCATGAGGTCCATCCCCAGCTTTTCCCAAGGGTCCTCCACTGGAGTAGGCTGCATGAGGCCAGCCGGCTTCTGATTTTCAGCCTTGTAGACTTGGCAGATGGTACAGACCTTGACGTGATTCCAAACGCCTTTGCGAATGGATGGCCACCAGGCTACCTCAAGGATCCTCAGGAGTGTTTTCAGCCTGCCCAGATGCCCACTCAGAGGATGATCATGGAAGTAGGCCAGAAAGACAGGCACAAGAGACTTTGGGACGACCAGCTGATATTTTTCCCCCCCTTCCTTCACAGGCGACCGTCGATACAGGAGGCCTTGCAACTTTGTGAAGCCTATCCTTTCCGGCCTACTAAGGGTGTCTGCCTCTTTTGCTAGGTCTATGACCTCTGAATCCTCTTCTTGTGCCTTCCCTATTTCAGTCAGGGAAGAGGGCAGATCGGAGGAGTCGGAGGCATTCGCCAAAACACAGACTGCAGCTGAAGAGGGAGGTGTAACAGCTCGGGACAGGGCATCAGGCACGATGTTATGGAGGCCTTTCCTGTACTGGACTTTGAATTTAAACTGTTGGAGTCGCAGGATCCAGCGAGTCAGGCGAGAGGAGGTTTTCGGACAATTGAAGGCCCAGGTCAAGGCGGCATGGTCGGTGTGTATGGTGAACTCCACCCCCTCAAGGTAGTGCCTCCACTTCTCAACCGCCCAGACGACTGCAAGACACTCCTTTTCAGAGGTGGAGTAATTGCACTCTGCACCACGCAACCCCCTGGATGCGTAGGCGATCACCATCTCCCCTTCAGCGGTTTTCTGCACCAGCACAGCCCCCAAACCCACATCACTGGCATCCGTGTGGACTTCAAACGGCAGGGAGGTGTCAGGCTGCATGAGGATAGGTGCATCCACCAGTGCCTTCTTCAGCTGATCAAAACTGTGCTGACATTCCTCTGACCAGACCCACTCCACATCCTTTCTCTTCAGCCGATTCAATGGGGCAGCCAGGTCAGCAAAATGGTCAATAAACTTGTGATACCACCCCACAAGGCCTAAGAAACGCTGGAGAGTCTTGATGTTAGTGGGTGGTGGATACATGGTCACTGCCAGAGTCTTTTCTGGATCCACCTGCACGCCCTTGTCCGAGACTACATGGCCCAAGAACTTCAACTCCTGCCGGAAAAAGGCACACTTTTTAAGGTTAAGGGTCAGTCCAGCCTTATGAAGCTTCCCTAGGACGGCGTGCAGATCCCGGAGATGTTGTTCAGGCGTAGGTGAAAAAACTATGACATCGTCAATGTATACACAGCAGATCTTCCCTCTAAGCTCCCCCAGGACCTTCTCCATTAACCGCTGAAACGTGGCTCCGGCATTCATGAGCCCAAATGGCATACACCTGAACTGGTAGAGGCCCATAGGTGTTATCACGGCCGTCTTGGCCTTACTGTCTGCGGACATGGCGACCTGCCAATAGCCGGATTTCAGGTCAAGGGTGCTGAAGACTGCTGCACCATGCATAGACTCCAGTAGCTCGTGGATCAGAGGCATGGGGTAGGCATCTGGATGGGTTTTGGCATTGAGACGCCGAAAATCCACACAAAATCGAATGGAGCCATCTGGCTTCTTGACTAAGACCACCGGAGCACCCCAGGCAGCCTGTGATGGCTCAATAATGCCATCCTTGAGCATCTGCTCCACATGGTCAGCGATGATCTGCCGCCTGAAGGGCGACACCCGGTATGCCCTGCAGCGGACAGGCACCTCGTCAGTGGTGAAGATCCGGTGTTCCTCAACTCTGGTCTTGCCTAGTGTCCCAGAGCATACCATGGGCCAGGCCCGGAACAGTTCCCTGACCTCTGGAGGGTGGTTTGGAAAAACAGGAGGCGCCACTTTCAATGATGGGAATGGACCCAATGAGCCTGGGCCGGGAACAGCTACATATAGGCTGGCATTGGAACGAGCTTCAGGCTCCTGCCTCAATGTTCCCTCTAGCGGGTGAGACAGAAAAGGATGGAAAGTATAGGCCCTGGGTCCCTTCACTCCATAGGTCTGGTCTCCCATATTGATGATGGTGGAGGTTTTGCTGAGAAAGTCCAAGCCTAGGATGATCGGGAAAGCCAGGTGGTCGTCAGCCATGATAAATGTCTCCAGAGACCATATCACCTCATGCCAGGTGTACAAAATCTGTGTCTTCCCCACAGCACCATAAGTCTTTCCATCGGCCAGGGCAAAGCTTTGGTTATCACTCGGCTTCAGACGCTCACCGTCACGAGCCAGCTCCAGCCAGACACTCTGCTGCATGAGTGAGTAGGTGCATCCAGTGTCAAACACAGCATGGCACTGCTTTCCCCTCACTCCAATTGGGACATGGAGGAGTACCACTGGAGGCTTCCGTCCCAGCTGCACTACTGCCACCACATCAGCAGATTTCTTTGCATCCCTAGAAGGCCCCTTGTCCTGGGTCTTCTTTAAGCCCTTCTCCTTGGCCTTTTGCTGGTCCACCTTTCCCCAGTACTCTTTAGATGAGCTGCAGTCTTTCTCCACCAGGGTGCCAATCTGAACCAGCTGGTCCACGTTTGTGACGGTGCCCCGGAGACAGCCAGCTATTCGAGGGTTGCAGTTGTTTAGGATCTTGCGCACCAACTCGGTCTCTGTGATGTCCGGTTTCCACCGCAGACAAAGAGCACGGTAGTCGTAAGCAAAATCCCTCAGACACTGATCTGGCAACTGTACCATGTCCCGTAGCTTTTCTTCTACCTCGGTGAGGTAATCAGGAGGGAGGAAGGCATCCTTAAAGGCATTCTTAAACTCAGGCCAGTTGTGCACATGGTTTTTCGCCACCATCCACCAGCTATGTGCTGGCCCTTTAAGCGTGTTGGACAGGGCGCCTATCAGCTCTGCATCAGACAATGGCCGCACTGCAAAAAACGTTTCGCAGCGATCAACAAAATTAAGAACATCGGCCACTTCCCTGGACCCACTAAAAGAAGGAAACTCCATCTGTATAGCCGGCCTGGAATAAACCACAGCGGGTCTGAGGGTGGGTTGGCTACCTGAAGCACTCACAAGAGGTGAGAGGCTCGTGCTTAGTGTAAAAGGCTGTGTAGGTGGCTGAGACAGTGCTCCCATGAAGGGCGTCTGAAGCTGGGCATCTACCACACCATGAGCTGGTTGGCTTGGAATGAGCTCTTGAACATGAGTAGAGGGCTGCACAGCACTGTCAGAACTAGCTGCCACGTCAGGAGTGGTCATGTTGGTGAGAAGAGGAGTTATGCCACTGATGGACGGGGTCATAATAGGCCCTGCCGTGCTAAGAGAAGCCTGTGTTTGTGTGAATGCACTGGAGGAACTAGGTGCCAATGGAACACCATAGGAAACTTGAGCAGGAGTGGAGCGGCTATGAGGGGGAAGAATAGTAGCTCCCGTGCGTGGATAAGGCCTCGGGAGAGCAACAAGGCTAGCGCGCTTCAGCCGTTCAATTTCTGCTTTCCATTTTTCATCACGCCTTTGTAAGCACTCCACTAATTTTTCCTCAAACTGCTTCAGTGTTGTTATCATGCATTGCTCAAGCGCCTCAACACTTCGGTCCCCATAACTCCTTATACCTGCTTCTCTGTTCAAGGCACTATTAACAGAATCTCTGAAGTCAGTCTCCAGTGTATCTAATCTGTCCATGACTGAACCTAAGTCAGTGGTAATGGCTGTGAGAGCAGGAAGTGTGAGGTAAGATGTGTTTCCCTCATCTCCAATGCTTTGTTCATTCTCTTCTGGGTCGGATAGGTAAAGTGAACTAATTAGTGATGTTACTTCCCCCACAGGATTTCTTCTAGTGACCCATGCATCTCCCCTTGGTTCATGGTGCGGTTCACTAGGCCCATGCCCTGATGCAGGTGTAGAAGCCCTGGTGCCATGCTCAGAGATTTCGTCCTGGAATTCGTCAAGCTCAATTAGAGCTGGACCACTTGCTTGATACATATCCCCTTTTCCCCAATAAACAGTGCTTAATTTCAAGGCAAAGCAGTATAGTGTGTATACAATTATTGCTTTTTGTGTGTTCAGCAAGATACAGGATATAATTACCAGTTAACAACAGCAGACAATATTCACAGCACTACAGTAACAATAAAGCAAAGTCAAAAAATTACATTTCCTTCCCCGTACGGGCCACCATCTGTAACAATCAGCCCTTTAACGTTATTTTTAAACGGCTGTGTTACTGTAAACGCACAAGGGGTTCTTGGGAATGAAGGTAGTAATCGACAATGACAAAACACTTCAATACTGTCACAAATGCTTTTTCCTTCTTAACTAAACATATATGCATAACAGCATGTGTAAGGCCGTTCATAAAGCACACAGCAACAAACAAATGTCAGACGGCGCTGAACACAAACAAAAAAAAGACGCACCAAACAGTTCATTTGAATGACGCGCGTAGCGCGGTATATTTATCAATGCACCAATTATTCCGTGCACCCACACATTACTTGAATCACCCCCCTTGTCTCAGTCCACAAAATTAAACTAAAAGTCCAAACTAAAGGAAAAAACTACAGGTCTTTCCCAGGATCGCGCTACAGTCTTTATATTCCAACCAGGAAACAGGTAGGCCGCGAAAATAATCCTCTGTCGGAACGCAGCGAAAAATAAATGATCCACAACGAAAAAGGCAAAAAGTCGAGCGCTGATCCGGTGGTATACCACGCCAAAAAATACCAAAACGAGATAGATCTCACCAGATCCGTAGAACGTCGGGCAACGTTAATGCACGAAGTTGAAGTTTGGGTCCAAGCACGTCCTCTTGCTGGAGACGCGCGTACGAGACAACAGTCTATGCAGTATAATGTTTTGTTCTCTGGCTATTAAAGCCGTCTCTTAAAGTAGCGTTTGAAGAGTTTTCAAACCAAACTGACTAGCTTTAACTCTCTGTAGCTGCAGCAAATAATACTGGCGCCACGCATTCAAACACATCCGCACTTGCTGAATCTCTCCACGGACCGCCCCACACACCCGACGCACCCACCTAAGTAAGCTTGGGTGCGCGGTCATAGGAATCGCGGGCGGCCGAGGCCTTAAAGAAACACCCCACATTCTTACCAAAACCACAGTGAATAATAAATATATTACACAGGTATACATAAGAATATCATTCCTCATACATAAACATTATATGAACTCGAGGCAATATGTACTGTGCAATACTAATCTTTAAGGAACACTTAAATTAATGTGACGGTGTCACAATCGTGCAAGACGACTGGCAAGACAAATTGCTGTTAAATCCGGTTAGCATCATTAGCATGCTGCATGAATTTGTTCAAAACTGTTGCATTCAAGTTGACTGCTAAGTTCTCATCTCATCTCAATCCTGATGCAAATAGAAAAGTATTTTCCAAGACTCAAACGGGCCTGTCCCAAGGAGAAACGTATTAATTTGAAACTTAAACACAACAGTCTAACCAGTAGACTATGATAAACTAGCAAATTAAGCTACTTTGCTTACAGTATTTCCAGGCTTCAACCAGTGCTGCTTTTTATTCAGACTTATGTGCACATTTATTTATTTGAGTGTTTTTCATGATTGTGTTGCTATTTCTTTTCCCTGTTTGCTTTGATTGATAACTGAGGTGATTAAAATCAGAGGAAGGTTAAGTTTAAAATAAAAGTGTTTAAATTTAACTTTTTTTCCCTTCTGGTCCTTATCTGAAATATATATATATATATTTTTTTTAAATCAATAATTATCGATATCGACTGATATGAAATACTTATATCGTGATACAGTTTTCAGCCAAATTGCCCAGCCCTAATCAGGCCTCCATACATTTTATCGTAAAAGTGCCCACAATAGGACAAACCTCAAGCGTTGCTTCAGATTGATGGGTCAGACAACCCTTATACCTGTCAGGGTTGGTGGCACCAGGTGGATTTCCCACTTCCTCAGAGCCGTGGATCAGAGGTTACCAGGGATTGACCAGTTACGTAGAGGAGGTAGGGTTAATTAGACTGTAGAGCAGATGGTTACACTTTACATGGCAGTATTGACATAAGAGTGACATGACACTGTCATGAATGTGTCATAAACAGGTCATAAACGTTTATGACAACGCTTCTGTTATTAAGTGACATTCGGTTTTTGTCATAACAAGTTAGGATTAGGGTTAGAGTTCGGGTTAGGGTTAGAGGTTAGGATCAGGGTTCGGATTCATGTGTCATGACTGTCATGTCACTCTTATGTTGATACTGTCAAGTAAAGTGTTACCGAGCAGATTTAGACCAGGTATCGGTGATGCATAGGCCACATGAATTCTAATGACTGTAGCTACTTTTTTAGTTAAAAGGCCAATTAACTAAAACGTCCTGTTTGTCTTGATTTTGTCCATAGGTTAAGTTACCCAATGTGGAAGGTGTAAAAGAAACCCAACGGAACAAAGCGTGCGGCTACTTGAAAACGTGCCAAGACCCATAGCTCTTATGTTCTGCAACTTCATGCATGACTGCCTGGCTCACCTCAGTAGCCTCTCCAAGACTACGCAATGTAGGCTAACAAATTGCTTTACGGCACTACACGCATACACGCCAGGCACCGGCTATAATTAGGTATCGATGGAATTTCTCAGACATTTATCATGGCAGAGCCAGTGAAAAGAAGCAGAAAGCGAGAGAACCATTGTCGGAGGAACAGGGAAACAGGAAACGGCAGACTGACCAAGTGAGGAGTGTCGTAAAATATACTGTATACTCTGTAGGGGGAGCTCTGTAGAGAAAACTGTGAGCAAAAAGCAAGAAAACAGGGAAGAAATTGCCAAAACGGAATAGGCCCTTCAAAGCTTCCTCCAAGGCGTACGTCTTCCTAGAAAGACAGAGGGATTGTGGGGTAATGGGAAGACAAATCAGCAGAATATGAAACCTATGCATATATTAAATAAGACTATAGTACAGGTGACATGTAAATACAAGATTAACTCCTTCACGCTACTGATATGCAACCTCCTGCTCTGTCTTTCTATGAAATCGTGAGAGATGAATGTTCAGTGCATTAATAGACTGGAATGAGCAAATGCATGAGTGGTATATGCATGGTAATGGGCTGACCCTTGAAAACTAACTGTGATTTAACTAATAATGGCAAAGTAACTGAGCCCGTGTCTCGAAAGAGGCTTCACATGACCTGCATAGCCAACACATTTTGAAAATGTCACATAAAATAAGTCTAAGGTGTCACCCCTTCTTTGATACAAAAACATCACTCAACCCTAGCTTTTGTGTATCCCTGTGGAGAGATGCAAAGGGATAACATTAGGCTAGGCTATTCTCATTGGTAAATAAATGCTTACAAAATATCACTATAACTTATAATAATATAGGCTACACGTTGGCTACATTGTGACACTAGTAAATGGAGGACAAGTAAGTTATTACTTACCATGGTGTGATAGTGGTTCCTTGCACAGAACTGAAAACATGTAACACAGCCATCTGTCCTGAGGGGAAAAATATTATAAACAGTATTATTTCACTTTTTTGCACAAAAGTCAGTCAGACAGTCTTTTCATCTCTCTCTGTATAGACAGTCAGACGTTGCCATTGATCATGCTTAGGCCATTGTCAGTAAGTTCGGAGCTACAACTTGGCTTTCTATCCGTAAAATGTAACATCTTTCAGTAAAAATCTTTTTGCATGGTTTAATTATCTACTCTTTCTAGAAACTTGCCCTAATAGTGGCTGTAAAGATTACATATATAATATATATAATATAATATATATATGATGAATAATATATATTTTTGACATTTTATTCCAAAAGTCTAACTGTCATTTCCAGTATAAGTATATGTACTCTTTTGATCCCGTGAGGGAAATTTGGTCACTGCATTTATCCCAATCCGTGAATTAGTGAAACACACTCAGTACACAGTGAACACACAGTGAGGTGAAGCACACACTAACCCCTGCTACAGCCACGTTCGGGGAGCAGTTAGGGGTTAGGTGTCTTGCTCAAGGGCACTTCAGCCATTCCTACTGGTCGGGGTTTGAACCAGCAACCCTCCGGTTACAAGTCCAAAGCCCTAACCAGTAGGCCACGACTGCCCAATCACACGTTTCCAAAACACAACAAAACGTGTGTTTTCAAGCAAAAATAACATCTACTGTTCCAAATATATTTGATTAAATATTACACATATCAGCCAAAATTGATTAATTTTCCAGAAATGCATGTTGTGTTATTTTTACATGTTTAACTTAAAATATGTGTTGTGATGGATATGACAAAGTGTGGTGGAGATGACATAATGACATACATAGACAAATTTAAGATTTAAAGGTCTCATCTCATCGTTTTTTCATTAATTTTGCAGTGGTCTGTAGTATTGATGAATGCCCTGTGAGCCGGTTTTGGTGAAAAAAATGCTGTCCTGCGTCTGTTTCATGTTGTTCTAGTTTGGTGGGGAAGGTGGGCGGGGAGGAACGACTGGATTTCGCCTCTAGTCATGAATATTAATGACATGCTAATGAATTCACCTCTGATTGGCTAACAGTACTGTGACGCTTCCTTCAGTGCGTCCTCATGCGATTCTGCATGTGCTATGCTCCATATTCAACTTTACAGTGCTAAAACCTGGCTAAAACTCGAGTCAAAACTGTTGCACAAAATGTCTTCGGAGATACAACTTCATGTGTTTGATCCTAGTATTCGAGTAGGAAGAAGAACCGCTTCCTGATCGTTTGTCGGTGAATGTTGGTTTAATAGAATGGTAACTTGCCTGTCAGCTTAAAATTTCTCCTAAAAGAGGTAACGTTAGCAGCTAAACGTTTGTGACAATCGTCATCTTGCTTTCAAGTAATAAACAGTTGGAAACGTTTTAAAATAAAGACCTATTTCTTTACACAGTCAAAAGTCTTTGCAATTTTCCTAGTAGATATTTTACTTCACAAAACAGGTAAGCACTCTAAATGCAGTTAAGCCACTGACCTAGCCTGCTAATGCTATCGGAATAGATAGTTATGGTTTGAATTCCATGATACTATCATTGAAAGACCACTTGGTCATAGCCCAATATATATATATATATAGATCTAAATGCAAACACACCTACCTAGCTATATTTTGCTGGAATTGTACCAGAATGCCTACAGAAGCAGAGAATGTGTGCTGCATGACTTCTCCGGTAATGAGAACTATGGCTTTGATAGCCTGACATTGGCAGAGGTTAGCCTACTCAAGTTGTTTTCTGTCACGTATGACAGAAAAAGTAGCCTACTATAGGAATCTTATAGTATTTTGGGACTAAATATTACAGTAATCTTATAGGAATACTATAGTATTTGGACATACTATAGGTACTATAAGACTACTATAGAAAAACTTTAGCGGTTACAGAATATTATAGAGTTATTAGTAGTACTTCTACAGTATGTCCCAATTATTCCTATAAGATTACTTTAATATTTTGTCCCAAATACTATAAGATTCCTATACTACTTTTTCGTAAGGGGATTGCTCATGTGGTTAGAAAAATGGGCAACACCAGTACCCCTGTTGTCTGTATGACCCTGTACCCAGGATTAGAACCAGTCTGCCTTAGCATAATGTACTCCCTTCAAAATGCACTAAACATTCAACTATGACGACTATGGCCCTCTGTGAGACAGAAGATATGAAAGGTAAGATGAACCTTTAGCTTAAAAGGGACAAAAACTGATGAAACTCCTAAAACAAATATACAAAACAGGTCAATTTTCAATAAATAACTTTATTATATATACATACAGCAGTGGTACTCAAAAGTGTGGTCCGCAAGCTCATGTGGTAAAATATAATAGATGAGTTGTTTGCAATATTGAACCAACTTGTATTTAAATCCAAACAGTTCTGCAACACTGATGTAACCTATGCCAGTTTAAATCATATGAATCCTCTGACACCATAAGCAAGGTGCAAAGACAATAATCAAGGTGGTTCAGTGAGAAGGCCTATTGTGTAATATACTGTTGAAGTAGGTCTACTGTTTTTTTTTTTTTGCTAGGTGGTCCGTGAAACACTGACAAATAGTAATATTGCAGTCTATTAAAATAATGCAAACACAAAACAAGAACATCCAAACTATGCACAGAATTAACAATGTCCTCTTTTTGCCAGACGATGCAGACATCTGGCCTACAGATCCTTTGTAAGATGGTGCTGGGATTATTTAGGCAAAAAGGTCTGAGTTGTTTCGGCTTGTATTGTCCTGGGGATCCGAAGGGACAACACACAAAACACATTCGTTGGCTGTGATGATTCTATTACATTGCTCTTTGATTGCGCTGGGCCATAGGTGTTATTGTGGAGATGTCGCTTTCATCCTCCTCCTCCTCTTGATCAACCCGAGGTCTTGTAGCTGGCCTTGGATGAACAGTCTTGATGGCAGTAGAGGTAGCAGGCCCCCATGCCCATGGTGTATCCGAAGTGCTTGTATCAATACTCATACTTTTCATGAAGTATTCTGTTTGGGTACCTAAAGTAAATAAATGTGTATTACTGTCAAGTTACAAGATACTAATAGTACACAGGACATTCACTATCTCACACAAAACTGTACTGGCACAATGGAAACAAAAATATTTTAGTGACTGGTAAGGTGTATGATGTACTAAGTAGCAAACCCACAAGAAGACATTCGGTAATATCAATTCTATCTGTTATGTAATTCATGGGTTTCATCAGGTCCATTTACACAGGTGTATTAATCAAGCACCATGCAGTCTGCATTCATAATCGAGGTGCTTGATTTTATACACCTGTGGAAAGTGACCTGAAGAAACCCATGAATTGACTTTCCCCAAACATTGACGAGCACATAAGAACCTGTATTAGCCTACTAGAAAAAGACTTCTAGAAACTAACTAGCACAACAATAAAAGTTAGATCACAAACCTTTGCTTAACGTGATGACCTAATGTAGGCTAGAAAGCTGTGTAGCCTGACAGGAGGATGTGCTCTGGAAGACATACAAAACACTAAGTAAACAGCAAGTAATCAAACAAAACATCATTGTAGGCCTACAAAGGTCAATGTAATAATGGCAAGAAGACATAAATTAGACTGAAGTGTAAATACCCGAGCTCTATAGTGATAGCAACTAGTGCACGGGTATTGTGTTTTTGATTTTCCCTGTTTAGACTACAACAATACCCGTACTTAGTTGAGCATAATATATTGTTGCTAATATTATTATTTGTGGTTTAACGCTTAGGTTAGAAGATTATAGGTTCAACAAGCTAAATCTCAGGGTAGTGAGGTCAGTTTCTTATGAGTGTAGCTACACCAGGCACGTAACTGAAGCATTCCGTTCGCGTTATGTAGCCTACTGCAACAATTAGCTTCCAATAGGCCTAATCAATGGAAGTCGCTACACCTGGCGTGTTAGTGGCCTGTAGGCTATGTTCGGGAAAATAGACCATTCCTCTAATGGATTTTACCAGAGCCCTTCCTATTAGACATTCTCTGATTTTACACGTCGCGAACAGAACACTTCAGTTACGTGCCTGGTGTAGCTTCCTGTAATATAGGCTAGCCTAAGCCTAGCTTGTAGCCTACCCTTTTCATGCATGCTAACGTGAAGAATATGAACATGCTATTTTGTAATAGACGTTAGGTGGAAAAGTTTGTTTGTACTTACAGCCTGTGAGCCTGGTGGTCGATCGTCATGACGGTACAGAACCAGGTTTTCAGAACATCGATGCAAAACCACTTTCTAACTGTAGGCAGTGAGTGTGGTCGAAATGATTGGAACACAGAACTAATGTTGCACTACTTCGGTGGTGGTGTTCCAACGATAAATCCGAACCATTTCTTCCTCAACTCTGCAACATTGATGTGTTAACACAGGCACGATTTTTTTCCGCCATGTTAGCAACTTGCTGTTAGCTCCTACTAGCTGCAGAGAGACAATCCCCTAGCCGCAAAATCTTCCAGTCTTCCTGTAGGCGGTCACAAGCCAAGGTGGGCGAGGCCATGAATAATCAGTTTCCCTTCGGCGTCATTGGGAAGGGCTCTTTCTGATTTGCTTGTTTTTCCGTGTATTTTCTTTCATTGGTTAATGGGGGTAGAAGATCATTTTCACGTGCAGCATGCATATGCAACTTGGAGTGAGCTATAGTATTTCGAAAGTAACAAGTATTAAACGGTTTCTCAGTGAATGAGACCTTTAAAAGCATTAAGATTTAAATTAAAAAAAATGCGTCCCTGCCATATGTTATGTAATTACCGTAAAACTCCAAATAATAGCCCGGGTTTTTATTTTCCCAAATCGCCAAACTGCACCGGCTAGTATTAGAGACAGGCTTCTATATGAGACAGGCCTTTAATTCCCTTTACACAAAACTTTTCCTCTGCAAAGATGGAAAATATTATCGAATTAATTATTTCAAACACACTGAATGTCTACCTATATGACTAGGCTATCTGATGACAATTACGGATCATCATTCATTTAGTGTTGAGATGTTCATTGAGTGAGATACAGTAAGATCCAAATAGCGGGGATAGCCAGAACAGATGAACCACGTAAACGTAATCTACAAAGTGATCATATCACACTGAAAGCTCATATTTTGTCACTAGCAAATAGCCTATATCGGTCCTTTGTCAAATACAGTTGCATTATCAGCCCTGACAAAAAAAACGTTCAGGAATTATTTATGCAAAAGTGGAACGTGCTTAATGTTTCATTCTCCCTACTTTTCGGCATGAATGAAACAGCATGAGAGAGCATGAACCATATTGTTTCTCCCGTTTTGTATTTGCCAAATTTGACAACTGTCTACATTCAAATCATAGCCTACTGTACTTCCAGGCGCGCGGGAACATATTTTTGACCAGGGGTGCTGAATAACAAAATAATCATGGATGTCCGACGATTTCTCCCCCAGCATATGATTCGAATTTAGACAGCTAAATACGCCATTTCACCGCCGTGTATGAGTAGGTCTAAGAGTGAGACGTTTTATAATGCCCTGGGCAGCCACATTCCACTGCAACTATGCGTAGCACTTGCCACTCTGACTCATCAATAAAAACTGTGCGCGCACACACAGTCCCTAGAAGCGCACTTTACATCATAAACCTATTTCAGTAGGTTATATATCCAGAGAATGTCCGTAGACAGGCTCTGATATAGCCTAGTCTAAGGTAAATTCCTTTTCTGACTTCTTTCTCTTTATCGCCATGGCATTTAGAATAAAGAATAACGTTCGCGAACCGTTGGTTTTGTTGCCAGCATAAAAACAAGCTTACCATCGGCCTATCCGCAAATTTTAAACACAAGGGATGAATTGAACGATGACGAAGTCGGACATAGGCATAGTTCATATTGGGGAAAAAAGTTATACAAGCTATACTCTAGCTTTTCCCCGCTGCAGTCTTTTAATGCCATCTAATCATAACGTGCGCAGTCTGCGCCATACTTAAGCCCAAATCACACCCAAGATTTGCAACGAGATGAGCAGCAACTTGATGCAACCTTGCAACTGTGACCAGACATGTGAATGCTTTGCGACGGCTTGTAACGACGTGCAACATCTAATTCACACTGCTGTAACCTCCTTTCTGTAACGGTTTCGTGTCATTGCGAATCTTTAAACAGACGATCTGACGGGTTTTAGAAGATTAAATAACCCGAAACTAAAAAACAGACCAGGCCTCTACTGGAGACCGGCCTTTAACCCAAACCTGTAGCCACGCCAGGCGTCTCTTAGGGACTCGGTGATTATTTGAAGTTTTACGGTATGATGTTTTTTTTCTACTAGATTCTTTAGTAGGCCTACTATGAAGCAAATAAACTGTGTTTTTAGGGCAATGTTATTTCCACCACCAAAAACAAAAAAGTAGTAAATATTTTTTAGTTTTTCTTATTTCTTCCAAGGACAAGAAAAGTATCAGAGTTGAAGAATTACCCTGCAGTGTTAGTTTGCATTACATTTAGCAACTAATGCTAATGCATATAGCTTATGGCAGCTAGGTAGGCTACTAATAAAATGTTTAAAAGTGCGCTGCCTGTTTTCTACTCATATACTAAGAGCTAATCTTGTCAAAATAATCAATAACTGGGAAACTAGTTGAGTGAACTTAAAACTTTTGTGGTGCCTGAACAATATGGCAGCTTTGATTACGACCTGCAATTTTATTGAGTTTACAACACTGTTGGGGAATACAGTGTACATGTTTCTATAGTGGTCTTATCTCTGAAAAGATAAAGCAACACATATTGTGTTTACTTTGCTTATTCCATAAGAAGATACCAAGAATATATGTTAACTTTATTTATTATCCAGTGCGCAACTTCTAAGCATTATAACAGCATCACACATTCGCCTGGGCATAGTTAAGCCTAGGCGTAAGTTCAGTTGGTGCAACCAACGTAGGTTCAATTCTTAAGACTGGTCTTAATAAACACCAACATACAACTGACAATACTAGATTTCTCGCATGGAGACTTTTAAAATGATATCAGACGTGAGAAGATTATACATCAGTTCATGTATTTTCCTGCGATCCAGGAGAGACCTGGGTCTGAGTTAGGCCCTCAACAGGGTAAGGAGAGCCGAGACCAAATAGCAGCTGAGCTGAAACCAGAAACGTTCTAGTTCACTGTATGTATAAACAGGGGTGCTGCTGGTTACAAAAGCCTCTCTCAATATAATACTTTTCCACTGGTTTAGGTAGGAAAATTGCTGGCCTTACAATATGAAGGATGCCAAAACAAACCTGCTTATATACTTCAGCCTTGCAATCATGGAAGGGTTGGATTACAAAAAAACAGAGTAAAATTAAGGGCTCTTAACCTTCATTAACCTGCTTTGCATTGGTAATGGTTTGTTTGTAATATTCTGACACTCACTATTACGTATTTCTACACAGGAACACTTGTTCAGTGCTTATCCAGTTTCCAAGCAACAGCATTTCACAATATGGATTACTCAGAGCAGACATTCAGGGCTGTGCATTGCTTATATAGGGGACACACCAGGGTGCTGGTTGTGCCTACGCTCAGCTGGAATAGAATCAGAAAGGTGTCTGGATTTTGTGTTGGCGGATTTATCGATCACCTTCCAACCCACCCTACCACCGTCCCCCCTCTACTCATTATCCTACACAAGCACAACCCCTGGTTTGAGCCTTAAGGCTTTGCATTGAGAGGAATTGGCCCAGACTCCTGTTGCCGTGCACCACCCTCTTACCCCAGACCAGAGGAGCTGGACTGCGTGAATAGACACAGTATGGGAGTGGGTCTCCATTGGCACCTGGCTGAACCAGATCAATGACCCCGCTGAAACAAGTTTCGGGCCGCAGAGGTTCTTCAGGTGGGCCGGGGCCTGGGTCGGCTCCAGAGGTTCTTCAGGTGGGCCGGGGCCTGGGTCGGCTCCAGAGGTTCTTCAGGTGGGATGGGGCCTGGGTCAGGGGTTGTAAAGGGGATGCAGGAGGACCAAGCACTGAGGCAGAGGCACCTGTGGGAAATGAATGGGGATAATTAAGTGCAAATTACTTTACATTTGTCTGTCAAATATATTACATGGGAGGTTATTGGTTTCCAGGATTGCCAATGAAACACACAAAATACCTATTGTGACACACACACACAAGAGTTTATTTGTGTGTGTGTGTGTCTGTGTATGAGAGAGAGAGAGAGAGTCATACAGATTGACAGTACTGAGGGAGACCTCAGCAAAATGTTGTGTGGTGTTTTGTTTTGCTTTGTTTTGTTTTGCTGGGGAAATGTCAGTGCTCATTCCCCTGGGGCTTTCAATCACCCCCCCACCAAGCCGAGCGGAGGAGAACAGAACCTGCTCTTGATCGTGAGTCATCGTTTAATAGAGCTATTCACCAAGTTCATCTCTTCCTCTTTCAACGTCCACTCAGTTGAGTGTGTTGACGTAACATCTTGGTGATGTGTTTTGTAAGACCACTGAAAGCACTATATATATTATGGCATGCCGTTTAGGAAATTAATGTCAATATATATGGAATGAAAGTCTGAATATATATATCAGAATCTGAATATATAGATCAAAAACCTGAATATATCAAATATCCAGTCCAAAACTAACATGGATTGGATTTGAACCAACAATCCTTGGGGTCAAATTGCGCTCCTCTAACCACTGCGCTACCACATTTCATGTACATAACAAGATTGCAATAAGTTTTAACACTTAAAGAGGCCCTATGCAACAATTTTAGCAAAAATGACCTTAATTATGCAGGTTGAGAGTCGTTCTGATGGTTCTACAACACTTTTTGGGTCGTTTGGTGGGTGCTTCGTCTCCCCCTAGTGCTTCTCCGCGGAAAAACCGAATATGCAACTTTCTGGTCACGGTCGGAACACATCCGGATGTAACTCGGCGGAAATACTCGAAAATGTAGTCAGATTTAGTCAGATTGTAGTTTCTAAGAAGACTGCAAAACGGACTCCGACTTGGCTTTGTTGCTGTTGAAATTGTAAGTAGCCTACCTTTGGGTGAACTTCGTTTTTGTAATGTGATTTTTGCTCGACCGTTTTATTGTGAGCCCTATGTGTTTAGCCTGGTTTATTGATGCTAGCTCGCTAGCTATTGGGGGTTTAGCGTAGCAGTCACTTGCTACCGAAGCTGCAGGGGGAGCTATGTCGTGAATAATGCGAGCCCAAATCAGGCGAAAACCCAGAAACAGCGAAGGAATAACCAGACCTGCATAGGGCTTGTTTAAAAGCCTCGGTTGCTAGGTAACGATAAACAAACTCAAAGATCGTAATTCTTGATTTCGCTTACAAACTGACGGTTTTATGCGTTCACTAAACAAAGATTATGGAAGTTAAACACCACTTTTCCATCAAAAAGCTTGTTATAAAAGGCATAACTTGTTAGATTGAAGACCTAGGTTCGCCAGCTCTGTGTAGAACCCGCATGAGAGATGTGATGCAGGACGTAACCCCAAAATTGCCCCAAAATTTATGAGTCCCTTTTGACATATATTCTCATGTTTTATATATTTAGGGTTTTGATATATATGTGTGTGTGTCTGTATGAGAGAGAGAGAGTCATACAGATTGACAGTACTGAGGGAGACCTCAGCAAAATGTTGTTTTGTTTTGGCAGTTATGGCATGCCGTTTAGGAAATATATATGGAATGAAAGTCTGAATATATATATCAAAACCCTGAATATATATGTCAAAACCTGAGAATATGTCAAAATCTGAATATATATCAAAACCCTTAATAGGTGAAAACCTGAATATATATATATATATATATATATATTCAGATTATATATATATATCCAGATTCTATATATTATTCTCAGATATAACTACCCTAACTAGTGTTATGGGGATGTGTGTCCTCCCTTCAGTTTTGTTTGATCACACTTTAAAGCTCAGCCGTTATCAGGAAGGTACAGTATACATGCCAAATATAGCCAACCCAGTGCTGCAGCGCTGTTTTCAATGTAATTACACATTTGTGTCTTGTTTCACACAATTATTACATTGGTGGTAAAAAAATACTAAACCTAATTGTCATCACCAGTGGAGGGACTGAAGACATCACCATGGCCCAGTTTCACCCCGTCATGGACACCCCGTCATGGACACCCTACATATCACAGCACCATGTTGTCATTTGCCGCCATGTTGTGCTATGCTAGCCCCTGTCATTTGGTCTCCTGGTTTGATCCCTTTATTTGTCTCAAAGCAATCTCAAAGCAAGAGCCACTGAGACTGAGGGTGGGGGGAGGATAACGCCCCCTCTTTTCCCATCTGAGCGTTGTCTCAGCACACAGTCTTCTTGTGTATAAGAGTGTTTGTACATGAGATGCTGATACAATACCATTGACTAAACAAAGCCATGTTTAGACAAAGCGGCCTCTGTTTTATCATCTGACAGTGTCTTTTTTTCCCATCCCTAATTTCCATTTACTCCAGAGTGAGGATCAAAAGCAAACACAGACAGCACTCCAACTCGGCAGGGCCCACGGCGAGTTTATTGAGCCCCTACCAACACCCACTCCCCCATCCAGCACAATGGCAGCGGTGTTGGGGAGAATCTGTGGCCCAGGGAGGCTCTGCGTGTGGGCCCCAGTGGCCTGCTGGGCCATCACATCCCTGGATGATGTCATCTGACAGGCAGCTTCACAGGCTGGGGCAGCTTCACTTCATCTCGGTCTGTTTCACAAGCACACAGCTGCATGCAGCATAAGTACCAATGAATATGTGTTCAAATAAACAGCTGTGAACACAGTTATGCTTAATCAAATATGTGTATCTATTTATGATATACATAATGCACAGATACACATTACAATATAACAATAAAGCCTAATTAAAGGGCAGTTTTGTTTTCAGGCCATATTTGGGGAGCCTTTTTTAAACTACTGCAAATGTCAAATATGGTTAAACCACTAGTTTTACTATATGCCAACACAAGGAGGATTTTAAAATACTACTTTCGGGTAATATCAGCTTCGCTAAGCCTGAGATATAAATAACACAGAGACATTCAGGAGACAGTCTGTGCAATTAATTCAACATGATAACCATGGCCTTTTCAAAATAAACCCTGCCATTAGCCATGGATGAGGAGGATATCTTATTTTATGTTACCCCACTCACGTGGGAGCTTGCCATTTATAGTGGTAGTACAAAGTAAGCACTGAAAACAGTAAAATATGATGATGCTGAACTTATGCATATTTATATGCACGTTTATACATGTTATAAACAAGTGAGTTTACCGTATATTTACTTACATAAGATACCATATGTCTATATCTGCTTTGACCTGAACTGACCCATGCTGGCCAACAAGACCAGGAACTGTGCTAGATTCCAGGTGGTGGCATCACTTTTCAGACAGTAATTTCCATTAGCAAAATCAGGGTTTCACACACACACACACACACCTGCACTTATCCTTTTTCATCCTTGTACTCGTCTCTGTCTAAATAAAAAGAGCACCTTTGTGAAGAGAATAGTTAGCAAGAGATTAGTAGACATCTCTTGCAGTGCTTTGCCAGTGTGCTTCCACGATGTGGCTTCATTATTAAAGCATCTATACCATTTCACACACCAACTAAGATGGCTATAATGCATTTAAAACAATTTTGTACAACTGCCTTGTTCTCAGTGAAGGGAGTAAATTCTTCTCTGTTAATTCTGCATGCATATGCCTCTTTTGACTTCACTGCTTAAATAACTGTGAATACTACACACACACACACTGACAGCCAAATCTAGCTCCCTCTCTAGGTGGCCTATTTAATAGATAGGCACCAGTGGCCAAGTGCTTCTCCTACCGTCGCTCATCTTTTATGCAGGGACAAAAAGATGCATGTGCCACCACAAGTGCAACTATCGCTTCAGTGACACTCTCTCCCAACCTCACTGTGCCGTAAATTAAATATGAAGCTCAAATTGAAGTAAATGTACATTCCTGCAAGGTTGCAACAGATTGCAACACACTGCTGGCGTTGAGTTCCTTCCCCCTCGTCATGACACAGTGGGAAAGCAACTCTCATCAACTCTCTACAACTCTCATTTCTTGTCTAGACATCTCATTTCACTTGGTGTTCGTGTGCCTCCACTTCATTTGCAAGAAATGTGCAATGACTAATGTTGTTAGACATAAAACAAACTTAAGGACATCTTTGAATGACATTACCTACACTGTGTAAGTGGTTATCATCCTCCATATCTATCTATCTATCTATCTATCTATCTATCTATCTATCTATATATATATATATATATATATATATATATATATATATATATATAAACACACACACATACACACACACGTGGTAGCGTGGGATTGTATAAAGTGGACAAAATCTGTTGTAAAATGTCAACTGTCACAGCAATTAAGATTCAATCCATCTGTTCTAATCAAATGCATGAATGAGTCACGTAGGCAGGGGAAAGAGTGGGTCCCTACAAACCTCACCTTCACAGAGTCCTCTCTCTGTCCCCTACAAAATGACTTGCAAATGAGACAAGCCAGGATCCCAGACAGAATTAGATCCTAAAAATGATATAATGCCTTTAAAAATAAACAGGTCCTTTTTTATTGGTGTTGTCAGTGCTCGGGAAATATGCCTGTCACGTGCTAAGTACAATCTGAACACACTGCAGAACAAAGTATTTAGTGCTAGCATCCTCACTCTGTTTAGAAATAACATACCTTGGCTCAGTTAGCTAAACTGGATGTGCTCGATTCAGATAAATGACCAGGTGTCTGTGCTTTAGCAATGCTTTCTGACATGCTGAGTAGAGGAACGTTTACTGACGTTTAATGTGCCCTTGTTCTCAACATTAAATTGTTCTTGATAGGTAATAATGGAAATCCACTAAATTGATAAATGAAGTTTAAAATGATCAAACCGGTAACACTTTCTATGAAGGTTGTATTTATAACGCCCTATGAATGCATTCATAATGTTTTATAAGGTGTCTATAAAGCATTGTAATGCTCATTATTACCATCTATATGTATTCACAAGTCGTCATAACCAACTTCATGAGGCATTATGACAGCTAATTATGAATGATTATAATTTTAATCTGAATAATGCATTATAAATATGTCAAGATCTGCCTACTCACTTGTCAGTTTTATGATGCATCATAACTACTTTGCTTTGCTAAATGTGTATAGTGATGCATAAAGAGTTTTGACTTCTACTGTAGTCCTATATATCTATAGCTATAAGTATATGTAATACATTTATAATAATTTATACATATCCCTATAGCACACAATTATAAACAGCTATGGAATATCATAAGTGTTATTTGTCAGCTCTAAGTAAAGTGACAAGAATATGACCCTATTATCCTACAATGAAATGAGAGCCTGGACAGTAAAGACAAAAGGAATGCATTTAGTTCACTTTATTTTCATTTAAACCAAAGGTCTATTTTGATTTGAACGATCTTTCATAATGTCCCAAGATAGATTTCAGTGGCATTGTGAGTTTTATTCCAATAATAACCACCACCACAAAATATAGGACCATGCCGTGTCACTTTTTTGGCCTGTTTCATTGTGTTTGTGTAATGTGCTCAGAGCAGTGGCATAACTATAGTAGGTGCAGCAAGTGCAGTCGCACCAGGGCCCGTGACCTCCCGGGGCCCGTCGCTACCCCCGCCCTGCCTCCTTTTTTTTTTTAGAACTTTAGAATGTTAGAGCACGGAGAGTGAAGCGTCACTTTGACGAACTATCGGAAGATGAGCGCTTAACAGATGCAGAGAGATACTTCAAAGTGCAGGTATTTAATGCAACTCTGGACATCATAATCAGTCAGCTCTCCCAAAGATTTGCAAGTATGCGGGAAACTTGTCATGTGTTTGAGTCTTTACGTCCTATGACCCTTCAACTCACAGGTGATGAACTGCTTGAAAAGGCAAGACGTTTGTCAGACCATTATAGCAGGGACATTGCACCGACATTCCCAACACAACTCCTCTCATTCAGGTCCTGCTTTAAAGCAGAGATTTCACAGAAGTCATCTATTTTTCAACTTGCCAAAATGCTGGTGGTAGATTATGACAGTGTAACATCCACATTCGGGGAAGTGTGTACTCATGTTGTTTCTGACATTGCCTGTGACTGTGGCAACAGCTAAGCGATCTTTTTCCAAACTCAAACTTATTAAGACCTACCTAAGGAGCAGCATGGGGCAGGAGAGGCTCCGTCGGTTAGCTATCTTGTCCATTGAAAATACGAGAGCCAGAGCATTAAATATTGGGAACATCGTTGACGATTTTGCACAATGAAAGGCTCGTAAGATGGCCTTCTTCTAATGGCCTAATTCAC
Organism: Alosa pseudoharengus; assembly: GCF_046254945.1. Lineage (NCBI taxonomy): Eukaryota > Metazoa > Chordata > Actinopteri > Clupeiformes > Clupeidae > Alosa > Alosa pseudoharengus. The sequence continues at coordinate 1,683,503 of NW_027468630.1, read as the reverse complement.
GCATATTGGGGATTGTATGTATATGAATGATTTTATTTGGTTTCTGGATGGTTAAATAAGTTAGGCTACATTAAGTTTTGTTTCTGCGCAGTGCGAGTTTATAAGCAAGCAATCTACGCTTGCAGTTTCAGCAGAGGGTTGAAGAGGCGCATTGAGTGTTCCCATAATTCCATGCGAGTTGATGTTAATGCAGTAATATTAGATTACCCTGGCCTGCAGGCTGTTAATAAAATAATTTGCACATGTATATCCACATGTAATGGATATGTAGTCGTGTCTTTTTTATTTGAAATTGTAATCTGTAACTACTAAACTACTTCGGTGCCTCAGGCCCTTTGCATAAACAATTGAAGTCACCCTTAATGTGTATTGCATGTATCAGAGCTAATTCATCCTGGGCCAAAGTTCGTCGGTATGGGGCCTGCGTAGCGCTCTCGCACCTGGGCCCACCATTGGTTTGTTACGCCACTGGCTCAGAGCATTGATAATCAGTCTGATTATGTGTGATGGTTTAAATGAAAATAAAGTGAACTAAATGGATTCCTTTTGTCTTTACTGTCCAGGCTCTCATTTCATTGTGCCTCATATTTGTTTATAATAACCTTATATCTATTTATAACAACACCTCATTTGCTCTACTTTACCTAAAGCTGACAAATAACACCTATGACATTAACATAGTGATTTATAATATTGTGCATATGGGGTAAAGATGTTTAAAGATAGTTCATTGCACCCTGTAATTACTCAGTGAACTTATATCTGTTAATAATAGAGTCATATTCTTGTCACTTTACTTAGAGCTGACAAATAACACTTATGATATTCTATAGCTGTTTATAATTGTGTGCTGTACGGAGATGTATAAATTATTATAACTTTATTACACTTATAGCTATAGATATAAATAGGACTACAGTAGAAATTAAGACTCTTTATGCATCACTATACACATTTAGCAATCAGATGCATCATAAAACTGACAAGTGAGTAGGCAGATCTTGACATATTTATAATGCATTATTCAGATTAAAATGATAATCATTCGTAATTAGCTGTCATAATGCCTCATGAAGTTGATTATGACGACTTGCGAATACATATAGATGGTAATAATGAGCATTACAATGCTTTATAGACACCTTATAAAACATTATGAATGCATTCATAGGGCGTTATAAATACAACCTTCATAGAAAGTGTTACCATAAAACATGGGTTTGAGTTCTTCCCTGGCAGGGCTCTTTATCTCATTAGATGTCCCTATCGTTAATGTCACACAGACAAAAATATCTAAGGGCTAAGAGAGAATTAGCTGAATCCTATTGATTTTGCTATGTAGCTACAGTAGTAACCATAAGTTCCTGTTTTAGACCACTAAGACCACAGCAACTTCCTCGTACAGGTGTATGTATGTGGATGAGTCTTATTTAAGATGAGGAACAAGATTCTCTTCTGATCCACCCAGTCATAGATCATGATGCACATAAATGGCCATGTTATACCTTGTTATACATGTTTATACCTTGAAGATCTGTGTGTGTGTGTGCATGTGTGTGTGTTCTGTTTGATTGCAATGTCCACAGAATCCTGCATACTAAAAGATGCAATCTCCTGGCGTGAATCTGACATGCTGCAAAATATTCTGCCACATGTGATTGCCAGGGCATACATTTTCATGGCCTGGCCTGTGAGCTCTACGCCTGGACACCTGGACAGGGTAGCCTAGTCAGTATACTCTACACCTGGACACCTGTACAGGGGAGCCTAGTCAGTATACTCTACGCCTGAACAGGGTAGCCTAGTCAGTATTACTCTACACCTGTACAGGGTAGCCTAGTCAGTATACTCTACACCTGTACAGGGTAGCCTAGTCAGTATACTCTACACCTGTACAGGGTAGCCTAGTCAGTATACTCTACACCTGGACAGGGGAGCCTAGTCAGTATACTCCACTCTTACTATAGTCAAGCTCTCAGTATGCAGAATCGGATAAGCTGCTGCTCTATTAAATTGGTAGCCTGAATTCCTCACATTGAATTTTGTGGAAACAAAATGACAAGTACCTGCTCCCCCACTGGCGCTAAATCGATAGAGTGCAAACATTTCCATACATCAGGGCAGGACATGAGTGTGTGTGTGTGTGTGTGTGTGTTTATTTGTATGAGCAGTAGGGTGTCATTCTACTGTTGCCTGACAGGCTCTCAGCCCTATAAGCCCACCCCCCAACCTCCCTCAACTCGTCTCTAAACTGCTCCCTGATTGCCTGCCCTCTGAAGATACACACATGACGACTGGCCAAATTGGCAATTGATTAGCCGATTGAACCTGGCTGTAAAGTTGGCCCCTCTCCCCTGAAATGTGAGAGTGCTGCACCCTGTCATCCTGTATTGATCGGCTCATCTCTGTCATTTTTGTTAGACCTGTGAGGGAGAGGAAAAGAAAGACCTCACACAGTGTGACAGATGACCACTTATAAAATTCTGCATTTAATTGGCACATTACCATTAATTAGTGTCAGTACGTTTTCTAAGTTTACTATAGTTAAAGTTTTACGTTTTCTAAGTTTACTATAGGTGCATTTCGCTATGCTTTTGTGAGGCTGGATTACTTGTATCTAAGCTAAAGCTGTGAACAGACATCCCGATTTGTAAGCCCAATTTTGAAAGGATGGAACGTCCGTGACAATCATGGGTAGTCTGAGGGGGTCAACGGTAGTCACGACGACGGTAGTCACGATGCTCAGTCATGGCTGGAATAGTTATGTGAGTTTGGGTGACAGATTTGCATCCTTCGTGATTTTTTCCATAGTTCACGCAATCAAGATTCAATCAAACATGATTGGTATTTTCTTGACTGATCCGTTCTATGGTTGCCATGGTTATGACATTAAACAGCCAATAGTTCAATCGTTATGTTTGTGGTCATAATGTTCTAGCTTCCAATCATATCAGACTCCGTCTGTAGGTTTGGTCTATTCAATCGCGTTCTTATACGGTGCGAGGTCAGCCTTGCAGTACCAGATAGCATCTTCCCATTCCAGCTGGGCTTTGTAGTCCTTCTCCTGTTATTAGCTGTAGTGTCGTGCACATCTATTCTGGCACGATTCTAGAACATGGGAGTGCAGTGATGACTAGAACCGAGGGGAAAGGGAGGAGCAGCATTCTGTGAGAAGTGTAAGTTGGTTCATGTTAAACAAATGTGTGGAGCTGGTGCTGAGGTTGGCTTTTGGCCGATGGCTCTTCGCGGAAGCACTTACGATAAGAGTTTACGATGCCTGTGCTGATGCAAACCTGGCTTCTTAGTAGGAAGATCAATAAAATGATTAATTAGTATGAACAGTGGTATTAACCACACGCTCCATGGCTGTAAAGTCCTGGAGGGGCTGAGACTGTGTATGTGTGTGTGTATGTGTGTACTGTATGTGTGTATCTGTGTGCGTGCTTGTGTGTGTATGTGTCCGTGTGTGTGTGTGTGTATGTGTGTACTGTATGTGTGTATCTGTGTGCGTGCTTGTGTGTGTATGTGTCCGTGTCTGTGTGTGTGTGTGTGTGTATGTGTGTACTGTATGTGTGTATCTGTGTGCGTGCTTGTGTGTGTATGTGTCCGTGTCTGTGTGTGTGTGTGTGTGTGTGTGTGTGTGTGTGTGTGCGTGTGATTGTGTTTGTGTGTATGTGTGTGCATGTGTTTGTTAGTGTTTCTGTGTGTGTCTGGGAAAGGGTCTGAGTGTGTGTTAACGTGAATGTACGAACGAGAGTGTGTGTGTGTGTTTATTTCTAATTACATACCGGAGGTAAGTTTGCCTATTTGCTGCTGAGTCTGCACGCACCATTAATATCCCTGTTTGCCCTTAGATCAACTACGGAGCAGAAATTTCACACGATTACAGAGGAATGTGCCAAATGGATGTGGTGCCACTGAAGCAGTCTCACACTCTAAAATAGGACTAAAAAGCACTGGGAGAGTGAGTGAGAGAGAAAGAGAGAGAGGAAGAGAGAGATTTATAGCAAGCCTGTCCTTATCAGCATCTCCATGTCATAGCAACATAATAAACATATCTTTTTTTTATGAAGTTAGTAATCCTCATAATAGTAGAGCTAACATGCTAACATGGTGTGTATCGCTTCACATTAAGTTGTGTGTATCATTCTACATGAAGTTGTGTGCATCATTTTACATGAAGTTGTGTGTTGGAAACCTGAGAGGCTACCTTATTTTTCATCAATGCTCAGAATAGCTTGCCTTTGCCTGGGCAAAGCTAAAGCAAAAGCTCACCTCCGCAGTCATATTATTCCCTGGCGTGATTTTCAGTAAGAGGTGAATGGGTGAGTGCGGGGGACCTTTCAAGAGCTTCCTACTCTTTCAGCTGTCAAGCTTCTGATTGAGCCGAGCTGCTCGAGTGACAAGGAGAGCAGAAAGAGGGCAGAGGACGAGGCTCAAAGAGGGACTGATGGCTTGATTATAAACGACTTTTTCTTTTAATGTTTCAAATGTTGCTTGGAAACAGGTACTGCAATTTTAATCATTCAGTGTCACTCCACATTATTATTATTATTATTATTATTATTATTATTATTATTATTATTATTATAACTAGATGTACCGCAGAGCGGTACAAAATATGACCGCCGCCCAGTCCACAAAAATAAGTCACGCTGAAAGGCATATATGATTCTAACTGTCTCACTGAATTGCATTATGCACACTCAATTCTCACTGGTATCTGCTAGACAACAAGTACCAAAACATGATTAGTTCATAGATTTCACATGTAATATACATTTTATACAACCCCACCCCCATCTTGCCTGTTCATAATTCTGAGAAATTCTTGAATTGTGTGCATGTGTGCATGTACATGTTTATGTTTATGTGTGTGTGGGTGTGTGTGTGTGCGTGCATGTGTGTGTTTGCCTGTTTATGTGCCTGTGTGTGTGCATGTGCATGCATGCGTATATGTCTACTGTGTGAGTATGTGTCATACGTAGGATTACTGTGAATGTATGTGTGTGCGTGTGTATCTGTTTATGCACATGTGTGCATATGGAATGGGTTTACATGACCCCTGGAGGCAAACATATGCAAAAAATTGGTCATCCTAGGCCCTACGGTTCTCAAGATAAAAACTGTGTCTGCCCTACCCTCTTTTCGGGGGGTCCTGTCCAGCGGGGGGGGCTACAGATCAAAACGAAAAGCGATGGTTCCATGCTATCCATGTGGGTTAACATGCCCACCAAGTTTCGTGTACCCCGGTCTTTCAGTTTCCCGGGAATCCTTGTTGGTGTACGGTCACTAAATGTACACATAAATTATTTTATTGTAAGGCCCCCCATGAACGAAAGTCCACGAAACTTGGCATGCATTCGGAGGGTGTCATAATGATCCTACACTTTCAATTTCGTGCAGTTTTGACCATGTCAGCCAGAGATATTGTGATGAAAACACCTAATGTTTTGCTTTTTAATTTTTAACTAGGTGGCGCTATACATGAAATAAGTGGTAATAGGATGGGTTGACATGCCCCCTTAAGGCCAACATACAAAAAAAAGGTGGACCTCCTAGGCCCTACGGTTCTCGATATTCACAGAAAACTGTCTCCGGCCACCTACAGGCCAGTTGGTGTATAGTAACATAAATTAATTTATTGTGTGGCCCCCCATGAACGGAATTTCACAAAACTTGGCGTGCATTCAGAGGGTGTCATAATGATCCTACACTTCCAATTTCGTGAAGTTTTGACTATGTTAGGTCACAGATACCTGCGATTACAACACCTCATTTTTACTTTTTTGTGTTTAACTAGGTGGCGCTATACATGAAATGAGTGGTTATGGAATGGGTTGACATGGCCCTTTGAGATCAACATACAAAAAAATTATGGTCCTCCTAAACCCTACGGTTCTCGAGATATTCACAGAAAACTGTGTCTGCCCTACCCTCCTTTCGGGGGGTCCAGTCCAGCGGGGGGGCTACAGATCAAAACGAAAACAGGAGGTTCCATGCTATCCATGTGGGGTTACATGCCCACCAAGTTCCATGTACCCTGGTCTTACAGTGTCCCAGGAATCCTTGACGGAAATTTGGACATGCGAAAAAAAAAAAAAAAAAAAAAAAATCTGACTAAACCTATATGACCGCCGCTTCGCTGCAAATTTCCGTCAAAGATTCCCGGGACACTGTAAGACCGGGGTACATGAAACTTGGTGGGCATGTAACCCCACATGGATAGCATGGAACTTCCTGTTTTCATTTATTTTTTGTTTTCATTATGACACCCTCTGAATGCACGCCAAGTTTAGTGGAATTCCGTTCATGGGGGGCCACACAATAAATTAATTTATGTTACTATACACCAACTGGCCTGTAGGTGGCCGGAGACAGTTTTCTGTGAATATCTCGAGAACCGTAGGGCCTAGGAGGTCCACCTTTTTTTGTATGTTAGCCTTAAGGGGGCATGTCAACCTATCCCATTACACTTATTTCATGTATAGCGCCACCTAGTTAAAAATTAAAAAGCAAAACATTAGGTGTTTTCATCACAATATCTCTGGCTGACATGGTCAAAACTGCACAAAATTGAAAGTGTAGGATCATTGTGACACCCTCCGAATGCATGCCAAGTTTCGTGGACTTTCGTTCATGGGGGGCCTTACAATAAAATAATTTATGTGTACATTTAGTGACCGTACACCAACAAGGATTCCCGGGACACTGAAAGACCGGGGAACACGAAACTTGGTGGGCATGTTAACCCACATGGATAGCATGGAACCATCGCTTTTCGTTTTGATCTGTAGCCCCCCCGCTGGACTGGACCCCCCGAAAGGAGGGTAGGGCAGACACAGTTTTTATCTTGAGAACCGTAGGGCCTAGGATGACCAATTTTTTGCGTATGTTTGCCTCCAGGGGTCATGTAAACCCATTCCATATGCACACATGTGCATAAACAGATACACACGCACACACATACATTCACAGTAATCCTACATATGACACATACTCACACAGTAGACATATATATACGCATGCATGCACATGCACACACACAGGCACATAAACAGGCAAACACACACATGCACGCACACACCCACCCACACACACATAAACATATACATGTACACGCACACATGCACACAATTCAAGAATTTCTCAGAATTATGAACAGGCAAGATGGGGGTGGGGTTGTATAAAATGTATATTACATGTGAAATCTATGAACTAATCATGTTTTGGTACTTGTTGTCTAGCAGATACCAGTGAGAATTGAGTGTGCATAATGCAATTCAGTGAGACAGTTAGAATCATATATGCCTTTCAGCGTGACTTATTTTTGTGGACTGGGCGGTGGTCATATTTTGTACCGCTCTGCGGTACATCTAGTTATTTATCATTTGTGAGGTACATAGGCATAGAAACATAGAAAGGGAAAGAAAGAAAGAGAGAGAAAGAGAGGATCAAATGGAGAGGTTGAGGAGGTTGAGGGCGTAATTGCAGGGAAGTTGAAGAGACATAGATTATGCTAATACGTCCATGCTCCAGTGCGCGTCACGCCTGAAGAGGGAAAGCACCAAGGTCACCTGAGGTCATGGCGGCTTTAATCCGACAGCTCAGCCATGGCACGTGTCTAGCTCAGCTCTGGGGGCAGTGATGATGGCCTGGCACCGGTCATAAGACATGTGCCGCTCCCAGGGGGGGTGGGTGAGGGTGGAGAGCCGTACTCCAAGAGCGAAGCAAAGCCAGTGTTGTGCCTCAGCTCTGTTGTGCTGTGTTGTGCTCTGCTGTGCTGGGGTGTGTTGTGTTGTGCTGGGGTGTGTTGTGCTGGGGTGTGTTGTGTTGTGCTGGGGTGTGTTGTGTTGTGCTGGGGTGTGTTGTGCTGGGGTGTGTTGTGTTGTGCTGGGGTGTGTTGTGCCTCAGCTCTGGTGTGCTGGGGTGTGTTGTGGTGTGTTGTGGTGTGCTGGGGTGAGCCAGGAGCTGCATGGAGTGGAGAGGCTTTGGATGCGGATGCGGCTCCACGTTCCAGAGAGGAAATGTGCAGTGCTGTGGCTGAGCGAGAGGCCAGAAACAGATCTGTCCATGTGGGGGTGTGTGTGTGTGTGTGTGTGTGTGTGTGTGTGTGTGTGTGTGTGTGTGTGTGTGTGTGTGTGTCCATGTGTGTGTGTGTGTGTGTGTGTGTGTGTGTGTGTGTGTGTGTCCATGTGGGGGTGTGTGTGTGTGTGTGTGTCCATGTGGGGGTGTGTGTGTGTGTGTGTGTGTCCATGTGGGTGTGTGTGTGTGTGTGTGTGTGTGTGTGTGTGTGTCCATGTGGGGGTGTGTGTGTGTGTGTGTCCATGTGGGGGTGTGTGTGTGTGTGTGTGTGTGTGTGTGTCCATGTGGGTGTGTGTGTGTGTGTGTGTGTGTGTGTGTGTGTGTGTGTGTGTGTGTCCATGTGGGGGTGTGTGTGTGTGTGTGTGTCCATGTGTGTGTGTGTGTGTGTGTGTGTGTGTGTCCATGTGGGGGTGTGTGTGTGTGTGTGTGTGTGTCCATGTGGGTGTGTGTGTGTGTGTGTGTGTGTCCATGTGGGGGTGTGTGTGTGTGTGTGTGTCCATGTGGGTGTGTGTGTGTGTGTGTGTGTGTGTGTCCATGTGGGTGTGTGTGTGTGTGTGTCCATGTGTGTGTGTGTGTGTGTGTCCATGTGGGGGTGTGTGTGTGTGTCCATGTGGGTGTGTGTGTGTGTGTGTGTGTCCATGTGTGTGTGTGTGTGTGTGTGTGTGTGTCCATGTGTGTGTGTGTGTGTGTGTGTGTCCATGTGGGGGTGTGTGTGTGTGTGTGTGTCCATGTGGGTGTGTGTGTGTGTTTGTGTGTCCCTGTGGGTGTGTGTGTGTGTGTGTGTCCATGTGGGGGTGTGTGTGTGTGTGTGTGTCCATGTGGGTGTGTGTGTGTCCATGTGTGTGTGTGTGTGTGTGTGTGTGTGTGTGTGTGTGTGTGTGTGTGTCTGTGGGTGTGTGTGTGTGTGTGTGTGTCCATGTGGGTGTGTGTGTGTGTGTGTGTGTGTGTGTCCATGTGGGGGTGTGTGTGTGTGTGTGTGTCCATGTGTGTGTGTGTGTGTGTGTGTCCATGTGGGGGTGTGCAGGGAGCAAGTGGAGAACAGGGAGAGCAGCACATCTGCTACATGAGAGGGAATGTGTGTGTGTGCAAGTGCAAGAGAGAGAGAGAGAGAGAGAGAGTGTTTAGGGGTGTGTGTGCGTGTGTGTCTGTGTGTGTGTGTGTGTGCGCGTGGCATGCGTGTATGAGATTGTATCTGAGTACATGTTTACATGTTGATTGTTCTATCAAAAAATTACCATGTAAATTGGAAATATTTGAAGGGCAAAGTATTTAAGTAAACTGCTGTATAATGTGAGAAAAATACAAGTGCATGTTGAGTGTTTTCACAAGTGCACTGCCTTTGATACAACTATACCATGAGCACTTGTGAAAAGGCACAAAGGAACAATTCATTGTATAAAACAGGAGAAGCACAACTTTTTTAGTAAGAATGTCTTTTTAATGGTGACTTATTTTGTCTGTGTACTGTGTGCATGTGCGTGTGTGTGTGTGTGTGTGTGTCAGTGTATGTGTAAACTTGCAGAGCCAAGTCCCCAGGGGAACTCTTCTTACGAGGAGCTTGTCAGTGCATGCCAAATTAGACACAGGATCTTAATAAATGACAAGGCACTCACAGATGGGGCATAAGCAACAGGGCTGGAGATGATCATGCCATCTCTAATCGCGCTTTGCTTTCCCAATTAAGAGAAGGTAAGACAGCAGGAGGCACTGGCACCTTGCTCTTCTAACCTGCACTCATCAACAAACCCCCCTTTGGCTTTGGGAGGAAAAGGGAAACAGCTTCCAAAAATTGTATGCATGCACAGCACCCACCAAATGTATTGAATGTGAACAAAATGGCTTCTTCCTGGACCTTGCCGCGGTGAAGAAGCTTTTGTGTTCCTAATGGGGCAGTCGTGGCGTACTGGTTAGGGCTTCAGGCTTGTAACCGGAGGGTTGCTGGTTCGATCCCCGACCAGTAGGAACGGCTGAAGTGCCCTTGAGCAAGGCACCTAACCCCTCACTGCTCCCCGAGCGCCGCTGTAGCAGGTAGCTCACTGCGCCGGGATTAGTGTGTGCTTCACCTCACTGTGTGTTTACTGTGTGCTCTGTGTGTTCACTAATTCACGGATGGGATAAATGCAGAGACCAAATTCCAAGTATACTTGGCCGAGACACTTGATTTACATTGATTTACTGTGACCCTTAGAGCTATGCCGGAAGGGACTCAGGTCCCTGGCAGGTTTTACCAAGCCGGACAGGTCGAACGGTAGGGTCCAGAGATGTACCTGGTCCTCCAGGTTGGGGGTTGAGCTTAAAAACCTTACCTCAGAAAAAAAAAAACCGTTACAGAAACCAACATCAGAAATGGAGGCTTTACAGGGAATTAAATACAAGGGTGTCAATAATGGCACGTGATTTTGCTTCCCTTCAAGATTGAATTCTCCCATTGTTTTCATTGTGAAACTAAGGTAACTCATCAAAAGATTATTTTTTTATACCTTGTTTTACTCATCTGGGTGGCATTAAAATGTTGAGAGTGTTGTATGTATGTGTGTGTGTGTGTGTGAGAGAGAGGGAGAGGGGGGGTGTTGGAAAAAGTGATGTGAGGCATTTTTGCACTTACTTTTCATGTGAAAACATCTTTGTGAGAAGTGTAAATGGTGTAGGTGTACATGAGCTTTATATTGTGCATGTGTGTGAATTTAAATTAGTTTTAGAAACACCAATGTTGAAATTTGTCTGTGTGTTTGTGAGTGTGTGTTGAATCAAGGGGGACTTGGCTAGTCAGCAGGTGTTTGGGTATGTGTGTGTGTGTGTGTGTGTGTGTGTGTTGGGGGGACTTGGCTAGTCAGCAGGTGTGTGTGTGTGTGTGTGTGTGTTGAGGGGACTTGGCCAGTCAACTGGTGTGTGTGTGTGTGTGTGTGTGTGTCTGTGAGTATGTGTGTGTGTGCGTGTCTGTGTATGTGTCCATGTGTGTGTGTGTGTGTGTGTGTCTGTGTTGAGGGTGCTGGTGTGTGTGTGTGTGTGTCTGTGTTGAGGGTGCTGGGGTGTGTGTGTGTGTGTGTGTCTGTACTAATGAGAAGCACAGGTGAGCTCCGTCCAGCTCGGCCCACTCCCAGCACCGATGGCTGTCTGTTTCCGACTTTGTGTCGCCCAGATGCTCGGGGCCTAATTGAAATCGCTGTGGCGTGCACTGTCGCCACGGGAACACGGCTACCGCCAGCTCGTCTTGAGCATGCTCATCAGTCTTTCCCTCCGCAAGCTGAGCCTCGGCACTGTGGACACACGTTAGCATAGTCACCGCTAATGTGGCAGCCGAGGTGGACTTGGGCTATAAAGAAGACATGCCGTATTAAATGATGACACCGTTAAATGGGCCATAGTGTGTGATAGTAGACTAAGACTACATTGCAAGTCCTCCACGGCAGCCCTGGCCGAAGTAAATGGGTCACAAATGTGATATGTAGCCACTGATGACTGTTGCACAATGCAATTCAGGGCCTGCACATGTTCGAGGATTTTCCCTGGCTGTCATTTGGAGAGACGACAGCATGTATGTGAATAGAAAAAAAGCCACTAATAATGCCATTTGCAAACTTTATGCCGTTTATGTGCTAACAACGTGCCGGACGGGAGCGGAATCACTCCCTAACACGACTGGATTTGAAAAGAGACAGCCTGAATGAAAGGCTTTTAGGGACATACGACTGCTGCAGTGGCTTTGCCTAGGCAGAACAAAGTGTCTCAGGAGATGAAAATGTGTATTTCTACCTTCACATGACTAATAGGTTTGTTTGAGGAGAATAATGGTAAGTAGAATATCCAAGTTCAACCTCCTTGTGCTAGGGAGCATAATATCCACAAAAGCACAAATCGTTTGAGTGCCCAACGTCTTCCTCCTTCTTCCACCACATACCTGTACTCTTGTTTTTTTCAACCCTATCACAGGCAGGATTTCGAGTCACTGAATTGAACAGTGTCTGGAGTCACCTCCACTGTGTGTCTTTTGAATTGTGATTGTTAAAATCCACATTTATTTTCTTCCTCAGGTAAAATAACCAAGTCCAGTTCAAACCATTTTCTTCCTAATGTAAAATACCCAAATCCAGTTCAAACCATGTTCTTCCTAATGTAAAATACCCAAATCCAGTTCAATCATAACTATTCTAATGAGACTACAAAGTGGAATAGTTGTGGCAGTATTAGTTGCACTGTTTCACATGGAACACATAAGCTGTATAGCATGTATCACGGACATAAAAGAGAAAAGAGAACAAATGGTCATACAAGACACATATATTCACTGATGCAGAATACCAATCCAAAAGCATAGTTTGACATACAGCCCATGTTGAAGAGAGAGGACCACACACAAACACACACACACACACACACACACACACACACACATACAAACACACACACACACACACACACACACACACACACACACATGGGAAACATATGGAATGTTGGACATGCCTGACATACATGACAAGGTTTAGGTGCTATAGTTGATTTCCATACTCATTCAGAGAAATTACAGTGACATGGAATATGGAACTGCCATGACAGATATAAATAATATGAATAATACATGTTTCCATGTCAAACTACAGGGATGGTTAAACTGTTTGGTCTTGTTTTCTTGGTGATAGCTCCACCATAACACAAGATAAATGCAAAGCACACCAACACTCTCCCACCTGCCAAACACACCCTAAGCTGTGTGCTGAAAATGACAATTATGAAACATACCAATAACACCTGAAGAAGAGCCTTAGTGTTTTACTTTTGAAGGCAGAGGTGATCAATTATTTAGAGAGTAGATCCCCAGGATGCTGCATAGAAAGCCTACTTTATTGAAAATGTGTGTATCTAATGACAAAGCTGTGAGTAGAAAACATCAACACAATCCTAACAAGCTTTCTGCCCATGTTTATTCAATTCAATTAGTATTCAATTAGTATGTTGTGATTTCTTAATTAGTATCATGTCTTTTTCTTTGTTGATGCTGATTATGATACATTGTTATGCTTGTGACATTATACTTCTGACAAGAAATGGTTTAAGGCATTTATGCTATAAATGATAACAACAGTGTAATAAAAGAATGTATTATGGGGAATGTTATTATGATTGTCATTTCAGTAGTGATAGGCAGGAATGGTGTATTTCTTTGTAACAAAGCAAACATGTTGATGGGAAGATGCTGTCAGTATCTCAGGAGTCAGTGTAATAGCAGCAACATGAGTTTCTCAGGTAACAAACTGTGCTCTTATTTGGATCCATGGAAGAGTTAGACAACTTATGTTGCATGAAGTAATGTGTCTTTAAAACATTTTACGGGGGCATTCAATACTACTACTACTACTACTACTACTAATAATAATAATAATAACAATTATAAGGATAAGTATAAGTATAATTATAATAATTATCATAATAAAGTTAATTTAGTAAAAAAACATACAGCATTTTATTTGAGAGGTCATCTGTTAGATTTGGATAAATTAAGCATTATGTAGGTGACACACTGAATGCATATAAACACAAGGGGCGTTGTGTACACAATTCTCTGTCATGGCTATGAACGACATTGTAAAGTTACTGTCATATCATTTCCTGTGTCATGCGCATAGTACTTTTCAGTAGGTGTGCTGCCGAAGCGAGCACAAGAGTACTTTCCTCTCTTCCTCACTGCTTGTGTCAGCCGTTGGCCAAACTCAGCAATGCTCTGTGTTTTACCGATGATGGAACGTGCCCAGGGCCGGAGTGGGGCCACTTTTCAGCCCGGGAGTTTCAGGCCCAAGACCGGCCCACTTTTTTAGTGGTGGTGGAAATTGGATGAATAAGGCAACATTTCAGCTCTTACTATCCTGTAGTTTTTATTAGGCCTATAGGCTACCGTACCAATATTCCACTATTCCACAAGGATAAGTTGATAAGTTAACAAAAACAGGAAGGAAGAAATAAAGCATTTGAAATGTATCCCACAATTCCACTAAGAGGCATATTGAACTATTGTTTACATGTTTTTTCTGCATGGGTCAGCTATCATGTTGTTGTTTGGTGATTTGCTCCTTTACTACACCCACTTCTGAGCAAACAAGGCATATAGGTTAATCATGTAGCCTACTGCTGTCATATAGCCTACTGTTCTTTCTTATATAAAATAATTTTAATTCTTATGGTTAACTCTATTATCCTTTCTACTTGTCCCTGTAGTCATAGCTAATTTCGGGCTCATCATTTTCAGCGGGGGACTGGCTGATCTGCTGCTCAGAGGCTACT
>NW_027468630.1:1649142-1659142 GCF_046254945.1 Alosa pseudoharengus | reverse complement strand
TTCAGCTGATGGCTCATGTCTGGTTCTGTCAGGCTGGTCCTGTAAAACCCAGACACTGTCGGAGGAGACAATCGGCCCTTTGATGCCCTTTATGGGAGCACATGTGGGTCACTTGTGAATACAACACTCTATTGCTGTGGTCGCTCAGATTTTTATAGTCAAGTTAAACACACATTTGAAATGGTTTTGTGTTGATTTAATTGCAGCAAATTTATGGATTTGACCTTGTTTAACTTGTCAAGCAGCAAGTAAATCTGGACATTGTTGATACAAGCATAGCTGTACTTTCCCTGTTGGTTCTCCCTTACTATTTTTACCAGAGGCGAAACAAATAATGCCAGATCGGTGTCCTGGGAAAGTCTGAGAAAGTGTTTTATTTTTATTTTTTGGGGATTGGGGGTGGGAATGAGAGCGTAATACAATCAGCCTCTTTGTAAGTAAATGATTTAGCCATGCATGTTCACAACATTAATAACTACGCCCCCTGAAATCTCATTTTCCAAAAATTGGCCGCTCATTCAGTTAAGCTTTGTCAGGGGTGCATGCAGCAGTTTGTATTGTTCATTGATTCAGCTGTAGAATGTGCCTAAACCCCTGGCACATCATTCAGTTTCCCTCCGCCACCAATCATAACTTTAGTTTTCCTACAATCTGCCACAACTCTGTTTCTTTATCCTCCTCCTAAAATCACATAAGCAGTATAACAGTCTCTCTCCTCAGGCTCTCCCTCCTCCCTGTTGTCCAGTCTGGTGTTAGCCATGAAGGAGAGGGTCTCGCTGGGTCTGATGTTAGCCACGAAGGAGAGGGTCTCGCTGGGTCTGGTGTTAACCATGAAGGAGAGGGTCTCGCTGGGTCTGGAGGAGGGGGTCTCGCTGGGTCCGATGTTAACCATGAAGGAGAGGGTCTCGCTGGGTCTGGAGGAGAGGGTCTCGCTGGGTCTGGTGTTAGCCACGAAAGGAGAGGGTCTCGCTGGGTCTGATGTTAACCATGAAGGAGAGGGTCTCGCTGGGTCTGGTGTTAGCCACGAAAGGAGAGGGTCTCGCTGGGTCTGATGTTAACCATGAAGGAGAGGGTCTGGCTGGGTCTGGAGAGGGTCTGGCTGGGTCTGGAGGAGAGGGTCTGGCTGGGTCTGGAGAGGGTCTGGCTGGGTCTGGAGGAGAGGGTCTGGCTGGTTCTGGAGAGGGAGGGTCTGGCTGGGTCTGGAGGAGAGGGTCTGGCTGGGTCTGGCTGGGTCTGGAGGAGAGGGTCTGGCTGGGTCTGGAGAAGGTCTGGCTGGGTCTGGAGGAGAGGGTCTGGCTGGGTCTGGAGAAGGTCTGGCTGGGTCTGGAGGAGAGGGTCTGGCTGGGTCTGGAGGAGAGGGTCTGGCTGGTTCTGGAGAGGGAGGGTCTGGCTGGGTCTGGCTGGGTCTGGAGGGCGGCGGAGCTGTGAGAGAGCGGCTGGGGGAGGCCAGACGAGCCCCTAATGGAGAATGATTTATTGAATGGTGCCGTCTTACAACTGGCCCAGGGCCTGCCTCCTAATGGCACACCTGGTGCTGCTTTGGGAGGCTAATATGATATAAATTGATACCCTGGCAGTGGCCGTGGCAGGAGGCTTAGCGGGAGGGGCGGTGCCCGTGACAGGCCTAGAGAGAGAGAGAGAGAGAGAGAGAGAGAGAGAGAGAGAGAGAGAGAGAGAGAGGAGGGGGGAGCCAGATGCTCAGGGAGGCAGGGGGCCAGGGGCCTGGGGGGATGAATGGAGAGAGGGGGTTCACAGTGACAGGTAAGCCCCCACACAGGGACTCAGAGGTGGGCTAGGGTATGATGGGTACTGTTGCTGAACCCAAGCTTTTCCAGCCACTGGCAAGGGTGCCACCATGAGATAGACAAAAATAGTATCCTATAAAACCCTGTGAGAAAATAAATACGAGTGGCACGCCATTAGTCCTCACTGAGATCTGATTCATATGGCTCTGTTCAGCATATGGACCACAGCTGACATGTTTTGCTTGGCTCTCCAAACCATCTCATACCCTGCAACACACACACACCCTGCCACACACACACACACACACACACACACACACACACACAAACACACACACACACACACACACACATACGCGCACACACACACACACACACACACACACACAGCTGAACAACTAAAACTCTCACACACACTCGCACATCTGAAACTCATCCAAGAACTTTGAAGGGCACTGATGCATTTCAACTGGAAAGCGTTTCTATGTGCTCCGTAAGCTTTTTTCTATTGACATAAATCTGTCCCACGGAGTGAAGTGCATCATCACAGAGCAGAGCATATGGCTGGAGAACCTAAGATTGCCACCAGGAGAAAAGGGTGCTGAATTAGAGGTTGCAGGAGTTGTTTGGCAGCTAGTGCACTAGGTTCCTCTCACCTCTGATAGCTGGTGCTGTAACTGATGGCTGCCTAATGCATATATTTATCTGATGAAAAACAGAGAGCGAGAGAGAGAGAGAGAGAGAGAGAGGGAGAGAGAGGGAGGGAGAGAGAGAGGCTTAGTGAATGTGTCTGTCTCTCCCACAAGGGTGGCAAGACGCCAGCTATGGAGTAGTGGGACGCGGACCTCACTGCAAATAATTTGTCTCCGCGTTGCTGAGAGGAAAGTTATGTTTTTTTCTCTCTCTCTTCAATGTTTCTCTGTGTGGTTCCTTGGGCAAACAAAAGCAATGAAAGGACTCGCCTGTTGTTGCTTCACCTCAAGCTTTGCATTTTTTTCTGTGGCGGTGGTGGAGAGAGGAGGGGGGGGGGTGTTGGAGAGAAGAGAGAAAATAATACCAGTAGATGGAGAAGAAAGAGTTCATTCTTCCATGTTTCTCCCCCCCAAAACACACACACACACACCACACACACACACACACACACACACACACACACCACACACACACACACACACACACACACATCACACACACACACACACACACACACACCACACACACCACACACACACACACACCACACATCCCTTCCCTTGGGGACGGCTCAGTCTTGACAGCTTACTCCCTCAAATGAGGCGGTCTGCCAGGTCCACTCTGGAATCTCCATCTTCCTGGACCAACACCCACCTACCTTGTCTCCTGTGGTCCCACAATCCTCACACCCCCATCCCCGATACCCCACCACACACACACACACATACACACACACACACACACACACACACACACACACACACAGTCTCTCTCTCTCCCTACCAAATCAGCTGGTGAATATACAGCCCTCGCTCAGTGGCAGCTTGACTGGCGATCAATGGAGAATGGCAAGAGAGAAAGAGGGAAAAAAGACAAAAAAGTCTGGTTGAGTACAAAGGGAAAAAAAGAAGTCCTGTCCAATATAACTCCTTGCCTACCTAGTTACATTCTGCCAAATACGAAATCCAAGGCACACAGGCTTATCCAGAATAATCTTCTCAGGGAATTCCACCCAGCAAACTCCACATAGTCTGCTGTGTCCATACCGGCTCTTTGGGCTACAGAACAAAGGCAGGCACATCCGAGAATGGATTTCCCTTTTCTCCTCGCTACGCAATTAGAATTTCAAATGTGGCACCGCTGCACGTATTATATTTCAGATTTCACTGTCTTGCGCGAGATTTCAGGAGACAGTCCCCTTTTCCCCCGGTAAACAAACGTGCTGGTGTTTCGTTTTAGCACAGAAATGCAGAGCATTCTCATGCTACTCAGAGATTAGAACGCTGGGGCCATGGAGCTGAAATCCATTCTGTTTGACATGCATCTCTCATTGTGGTATTTCTGCACTTCAGAATGAGGAATGAAGCTCCCTTATTAGTTGGGCTGCTCTTTAAGGAGGATGAGTGCTGTTCATGGCTCTGTGGTTGGTCTGCAGTCATTTGTGGCAGATAATGCATACTTTTGTTTTTCCCCCCACCCTCCAGACCCCAACCCCTCACATTCCTCTGTGTCTGGAGCTTGGTCCACACCAAAACTGTTTACTGGCACATTCTGTTTTTCATTGTGGTTTGGCAACACTCTCAGTTTTCCTCATGAGGCATTAACCACTCTCTCAGATATGGAAATGTTTGTGTGTGTGTGTGTGTATGTGTGTGTGTGTGTGTGTGTGTGTGTTTTTAAATGTTACACAAGCACATACGTGATTATGTGATGATATACTAACTGATCGCAAGCACCTACTGTTTGCATTGCCACAGAGCATAGTCAAAAATGTAGAAATTCCCTGATGACGATTCAGTTTCCCTGACAGCAATTCAGTTACTTCTTTGTACAAAAAAAAAAAAAAAATGTTTTTGTTTGCAGAATAACTGTCACTATATTTCACATTAGGTCAGTACATGTAGTATATTTAGAAGATAAAAGAGGACAGTAAAATAAACCTACATAGTTTGTGTGATGTTCAACTATTATGGGAATACACATTCAAGGACACCGGGAGTTGTGGGATAGTA
Source organism: Alosa pseudoharengus (assembly GCF_046254945.1). NCBI lineage: Eukaryota > Metazoa > Chordata > Actinopteri > Clupeiformes > Clupeidae > Alosa > Alosa pseudoharengus. Next base: position 1,654,692 of record NW_027468630.1, on the reverse strand, counting down.
AACAGAACCACGGGGCGGGAAGCGGGATGGAAGTGGTGATGGAGATGTGCACGTTATGCACGGGGAGAAATAAACATGCCCGAGTTCTATGGTTAACACGTTGTTCTCACATGTGAGAGTGAAAGTAAACTATTACAGTTTGCATGTTATCAGGATGGCAATGCTTCAGGCAAAAATCCTGAGCCTGCTCTGCCATAGAGAAAACAAAATCAAATCTTATCTTTGACCAAGTACTTTTTTCTTTTCAATGTTCCATTATAACCTTCTGTAAAGATCCTTCAATTGCTCAAGTCTATTATTCAAGCACACATTCATAAACTAAAGGGTTTAAATGAATGAGCATGACATTTGTTAAAATAGACTCAACTATTGCAATGAGATTTGCAATAGTTTCCAAACAGGGTTGGAAGAGAACTTCCATTGTCCATCAGTTAACCTGTGGGTTATTGCTAACCTTCCACATTCCTCTTGCTATGAGGCAAGAGGTCTTAATAGAATTAACTTTAATTCAATTACTAGAGGCTTATTACTTCTTTTGAAAAGTAAGTAATACGTTTGTTATTTAAACACAGGCCTGGTGCTGGCTCGTGTTACCAATCTTCAGTAGATTTCCGAAAATTACTATTGTACATGAAGTGTCAGGGACAACATCTAGCTGGATTTTTCCACTCTCTCCTCCTCCCAGCCTTAATGCCTGGGATTATCAGTGAAGAGACATTACCACACCTCTGTACACAGTTACCAATCAGAGCCAAGTAAATACTGGACAAGGTCAAGGCTCTGCGCGAACCTCATTGTAAAACCATTTAAAATTTGCTCACAAAGCTGTTCCTACATTTGGATGCATTAAAAATATATATTGTCCTCATATATTCTAAACGCAATCTTTCATTATTCAATTTCAGGAATATTCTCAGCCTACAGTGTATGCCGAGAGAGGAGTAATGGTCCAGAGAGACGGCTCAGAGATGGAGCGGCTTGGACAGGAGATTGTCAAGGGTTCAGAAAACCCTTTTACAAAGACCTATTTTTGCCTCTAATGACTGAGGGGACGCGACTCACTAAAGCTTAAAGTGTGGCCAAGGAGAATGACCGGAGTGAGAGGAGAGAAAGAGACAGAGAGAGAGAGAGAGAGAGAGAGAGAGAGAGAGAGAGAGAGAGAGAGAGAGAGAGGAGTGGAGAGGAGAAGAGGGAGGTCGGCCGGGCCGTCCTCTCTTCCACTCGTGTGGCCTGATGGGTTGTGACGGGGGAGGCTCGGCGCGGAGCGCTGGCGCTGACTGAGAGTGCACTTCTCTGTAGCCACGGCCACTCAAGGAGAAGAGAAATCACGCTGCAAGGCTGGGCCCCCAGCAAATGCTGTTCAACCACACCACTATTAAAATTAAAAGTTTTGTGTAGAATTATTGATGGGAGGAGGGGGAAAATATCAGAAAAGAGGGGTTTAGGGAGAGAGAAGAGAGAAAGAGAGAGAGAGTAAATGGTCTCCAAAAAGGCTTCTATAGTAAAGTGGACAACACAGGGGAGTAATTGAGAGAAACATGCAGATGCCTCTCCAGGCCATGGATGCATACACTCTTCTTTTTTTCTGTTCTTTTTTTTCCTCCTCTTGTTTTTCAACAACCTTTCACTTTATTTCTCACAAGTCTAACCAAAAATAGTGTTGCTCTTCAACATCTTTCCTTCTCCTCCTCCTCATACCCTTCCTCACCTTCCTCTTCCTCCCCTCTCTCTGACTCAGTCTGTTCTTGGAGCACCATAGTGAGCTTGGCCTGCTCTTGGAGAGACTCCCCGGCTTGGTGTCACTGCTGTTCTGCACCAGGCTCACTGAGGGAGCATTGAGAAGATAAACAGAAATTAGAGTGTCATTAAACACCAGTCTGCATGAGTGCGAGCGCTATTAGACACACCGCTTTGGGTTTCCAGACGCGTGCGCGGCGAGTTAAATCGGGCTTGTGTACGCTCGGGCGAAAAGCCTCGCTACATAAAAGCTAAATACAATTGTGTTGTGTCTGTGGCCTGATATGAAGCCCCCCCCCACCCCCAATCCCTTCTTTACTTAAAGGATTCTCTAAAATAGACACATTCGTACACTTTCAACCAAATAAAGAGAAGAATATCTTCTCAACTTCTCAAAAATTCAGGTAAATACATTCATTGTTGTGAATGTATTTGCCTGTGGTCATATTTGGAAAAAGAGTGTTGTGGGAAAAGAGGTTAAACTTTTAAAATGGAATAAGTGGTATGTTTGATTAGTAATGTATGTTTAATAGTAGATTTGTATGTGTGCATGGGGGTTGTATCGGTGTGCTTGTGTGTGTTGTCATTTTATCTGAATATGTGAGAATAAAAAAGATAAAGTGAGAGAAGATGTGTGTTGAATTTTTGTTGATGTGTTTGTGTGTCTGTCTGTGTATTTGATTGTCTGTGAGATAGTCTGGGTGTGTGTATGTGTGTATGTGTGTGTGTGTGTGTGTGTGTGTGTGTGTGTGTGTGTGTGTGTGTGTGTGTGTGTGTGTGTACAGTATGTGTGTCTGTGTGTATGTTTGTGTGTATGTGTGTGTGTGTGTGTGTGTGTGTGTGTGTGTGTGTGTGTGTGTGTGTGTGTGTGTGTGTGTGTGTATGTGTGTGTGTGTGTATGTGTGTGTGTGTGTGTGTGTGTGTGTGTGTGTGTGTTCTGGCTGACTCTCCGGGGAATGTCAGCGGAAAGCTGGTGATGTGGGGAGGCAGGGAGGTGACATCAGCGCGGGGCACTAGAACAGGTAGAGCTCTGAGCAGGTGCAATGTGACCTCTTCCCTGTTAGCTGCCTCGACAGAAAATGTGCCTAAGTGGACACACACACACACATACACACACAAATACACACAACACACACACACACACACACACAGAAAGAGAGAGACAAATAGAGAGAAAGAGAGAGAAATAGAGAGAAAGAGAGATAGAAAGAGGCAGAGAGAGATCAAGATACCAAACACACACAAACACACACACACACACACACACACACACTGTACACACAGAGTACAGCGAAACTCTGCAGGGATTTCTGCTCTAAACCACAACAACGGGCCCCTTATGCTTCCCTTCCAATTTCAGACCCAAACAAAGAAACAAACTATGCATAGTCGAGTATGCTAATAACATAGCACTTTATTCACAGGTCCCAGATCAGATCATATGGGCTAGTTCGGCAAGAAATAATTACACCAGTGTTGTTTGAAAGTGACTGCTGCCTTTTGGGATAGTGCTGACCAACCACCACTTAAGGAAGAAACGACAGAATGACTTACGTTTTACATTTGGACATTCTTACATTTTAATCTGTCTGAGTCAAACACATCTGCCACTCCCTGGTAGTCTGTTGAAGGTGATGGTGATGCTGTGATGGTGGTGGCCGGGCTGCCTGGTCTCAGAGTGGACGCTGCCGCTCTGGATGCGCTTGGTCAAACCCAGGTGGCCTGATAAAATCTCCCCAGCACGGCGAGCTTTATCCTCGGCCACCCGTAGATAAGGCTTATATAAGGCGTGGGGTTATTTGATGGCTTGGTCTCATACACCTTCCGTTCCCTTCACCCCCTCCTTCCCCCCTCTATTCTAGAACGTGACCAAGTGCTCTGGAATGTTTTCCGTTGTCAAGGTTATTAAGGGGATGTGACATTTGAGGTCAGCAGTGAGCGAGACCTATAAATGAACCTCTGTATCCTCAATGGGAGAGGACGGCTAGAATTGACCCCTGACAGAGGGCAGCAGGTAGGGGGAGAATGCAAGATGCTGCTCTGCCTTTTTCACTGATATAAGCAAGATGCTGCTCTGCCTTTTTCACCGATATAAGCAAGATGCCTTTTAAACGGCTCCATTTTTACTTATTTATTTGTTTATTTATGTTCTGTTTAAGTAAAGTACCATCTGTGTTAGTTGTGAGTCAATACCCAGTGGTAATTAGGAAAGTGAAAAATGTGCACCTGCAAACACATAATTCTCTGTAACATCCGAACAAACGTGTCAGCCTACACAGGCTTCATTTTTCAACGATCCCTGAATCCGCCACTGCCGGGCATCCCCTTATGCATACACAACGTTCCTACTCGCCAGACGTGGGCTCGCCAGACGTGGGCTGTGGGTATTTGAATAGCCCTTCACATATAAACAACATTACCAAGCAATCTCATGGCAGGGACAGTAAGTATTTTTAACTGCACCTGCAGGGTCTATTTCAGACACGGCATGAACTGCACCTTTTTCACTATTTTCTTTTTGTATAGGTGAGTATCTTATTACCTTGGGGGGGGTCCATGTCTAAAAACTCCCAGGAAAGAGTTTAAAAGAAACAGTGGGAGGAATAGAGAGAGAAAGGGAGGTCTGGGACTGGTGACGCATGGGCACACATAATACTACCCCAGCCCACCTCACCTGCGTTCCTACCTCACCTGTGTGCCCACCTCATACATATCACATAGCACCACATCGATGGAGCACAGGTTGGCAGCCCCAACCTGACCTTCAAAAGAGCTGCCGATTAGACAGGACCACCTCAGCACCAGGAGCATGGGATTGGCGACGTAGGGCACCAGCAGCTGTCACACTCTACTAACTTTCGTCCTCTCTCCCTTTCTCGCTCTCTACCTCCCTTTCTCGCTCTCTTCCTCCCTTTCTCGCTCTCTCCGTTCTTCACTCTCATTCCCTCTCACTCTCTTTGTGTCTTTGGTATGGTAATAAATGGCATATCTGTATATGTGTGTGTGTGTGTTTGTGTGTGTGTGTGTATGTGTGTGTGTGTGTGTGTGTGCGTGTGTGTGTCTGGTACACACCAGGCAAACAAAAACAGAAGGGAACAAGACTGGGATGTGTGTATCTGTGTGTTTTCAGTTGGTCCCATTCAGACCAAGTTATTTCTATTGCATTCTCTTTGATTTACGGAACCATCTTGTGACCTGATACCTGAGTCTGACCCCTGTGACAGACATCCCTTCATGCCGGCAACAAGAGTGCCTCTCTTGTGCTGTTTTTGGTGCACAGACCTCCTTACAGACAGGCACAAACTCGATTAGCTTGCCCGCTCATGTGATTCATCTCTACAGCTAATCAGTTTCTGCATGCTGAACCAAATCAAGGCTCCTAAATGCTGCCATCTCCACTATAGCTTCCAATCAGTAATGTCAGCCTCTGCCATACATTCCCATTAAACAGCAGCCATGGCTCTCTGCTACATTTAAAGCTGTGTATGTTTGTGCAGAAAATAATGTCTATAATGCCAGGCAGCATAAGAAAAAAACCTTGTTTATAGGTGCAGAACAAGTCTCTTACCAGTAGAGGCAGCAAATAGCAGCCCTTTGTAAGCCATAGGTGATCATGGAAAACAGTCCTCTCATTGCAGATCTTCACCTCGGATATATTCTACTTGAATGCAGTAAAATTACAAAAGACTTTTATCAAATCATTACATCTCAGTTTCTCCATGGTCACACTTGTACTCAGGGGAAGGGAAGGTAGTGGGAAGGTGTCCATATATATATATATGTGTGTGTGGCTTTACAACTTTCTCCAGGATG
>NW_027468630.1:1611642-1644142 GCF_046254945.1 Alosa pseudoharengus | reverse complement strand
AAGAGCCCTGAATCAAAAGCAGCTCACATACTGTAGGTCTATAGAGAGGGAAGGGAGTGCCGCATGTCCCAAGTGGATGTGCAGCCTGGAAGGGATGTAGCTGCCGCAAGAAAAAAAGTGACAAAAAGATTATAAAAAAAAAAAAATAATAAATAAATAAAACACTGCAAAGCTTTACTTAGGAAATGAGAAACAAAAACATTGTAGCATGTCTTACAGATTAGTTATGTCATTATTTTTAGATAAATGATAGAAAAAAGAAAAGCTGTACTGCTACTCAATTTATATTGCTAGTTTCCTCTAAAGTATTGTGATTTAAAATGTAATCAATTTGCCCAATTTAATTTTTCTAAAGCATGCCATTCCAGACTTTATAAAATACCTTGATCCCTTTGAAGTTAGCTTAGATTCTGAAATAAAAAAACATTTCTATCTGATGGCAAACATATCACTTTTCAGTCAATCGCTTCTGTCCACACAAGATGAACTGCTGCACCCACGAATGATTCAGAGTTTATTCAGACCACTTAAGATTAAAAAAAAATTGACAGCCTATTTTTGTGATCTGCAGAGTGCTACACATAACCCAAGGTTTTTATACCCTTGACAATAGTGCCCTCTCTTCTAGTATATCTACATTAAACCAGCTCATCTGTGAAGCTAGCTTGTGCCAAATGCATTTCCCAAGGTGTCCAAAGTGATACTGACAATGAGCTTGCTTAATTGTCCAGATATAACATGAAAAGATTTTGGAAAAAATATGTACGTCACATGATGCAAGCTTTACGAGTAAGTAAAGTACCTTTTAAGCATGTAAATGTTTTGAATGCTGGCACTTTAAACCATGTGTTTTGATGTACATGAATGAACCAATGGAAAGGCGAGCACAAACAGTACAAACATTTCATTCTCATTAGAATGATTCTCACTGAAAATGAACTTCTAGGAATGAACAGATCACAGCACTAATTTTTAATAGGCCTCTGAAGATCCTATCAGCATAACTGTCCTCCAGGAGTATGTCCAACGCATATCAAATATATACATTTTTTTCCATTTAGGGGGTGTTGCCAGAGATGGTAGGCTTCACACTTGTTGAGGGAGATTAACCACATCAACCCTCCGGGGAACATGTTCCACAAGCTACTCTTTCCTGAATAAAATGCAGCATTTTATTATTTTTTTCCCTCTCTACAAATCGTAATCTTGTTGATGAAAACCCTGCAGCCTGGAAATTCCAAAGGCCTTGATTTGTGTCTCTCTCTTCCTCTCTTTTCTCTTCGTCTTCCTCTTCTTCTTTGCTGAGATAATCACTCTGTTGCCCTGCAGTAGAATTAATTTCACCAGACACTGATAAGAAGTACAAACATGAATAAGCCCCCCCCCCCTCCTCTCCCCTACTGATGATGAAAAGATGGGATAGGAGAGTAAGCAGAATCCACTGTGTCACCCGTGTCCTCCATTACAGCCACTGACACAACCACCACTGCCTGGAAAAAAACAAAAAAACGTCATTGCCAAAGCTGCAAGTCATCACAAATGTTGGCTCCTGCCATAGAATTACTGAGGCCTTATCAGTAATTGCTTTTTAATACTTTAGCAACTCCCCATTTCATGCTGACAATAGGCGAGACATCCCCACGACAATAATTACTCCAGACAACCATTAGGCATGAATTACACTCCTTTCCATTGTGTTTCAAGTGACATTATTTCAGTTGCGTGACTCTTTAAGGCTTCCCTATTAGGGAGAGGCACATTTCTCTTGCTGTCTTTAATTGGTGAATATGTGCAATGCAGATGAGAGAGAGAGAGAGAGAGAGAGAGACAGAGAGACAGAGAGGGATGGTTGAAGTGCTAGATTGGTGTGGGGCGGGAGAGGTAATGAAATATTAGGGTGGTGTATGGAGGTGCTGATGGTCTGGTATTTATTGTGTTGTAATAAAGCTCGTACTGCCGGGTGTCATTTGGGTAAATGCACTTGAACGAGCAGCGCAAGAGCGGAGGCTACGCTTAGCAGTCACCACTTAGCCTTGGGGCTCAGTACCGCTTAGCAGTCACCGCTTAGCCTTGGGGCTCAGTACCGCTTAGCAGTCACCGCTTAGCCTTGGGGCTCAGTACCACTTAGCCTTGGGGCTCAGTACCGCTTAGCGGTCACCACTTAGCCTTGGGGCTCAGTACCGCTTAGCGGTCACCGCTTAGCCTTGGGGCTCAGTACCGCTTAGCAGTCACCGCTTAGCCTTGGGGCTCAGCACCGCTTAGCGGTCACCGCTTAGCCTTGGGGCTCAGTACCGCTTAGCGGTCACCGCTTAGCCTTGGGCCTCAGTACCGCTTAGCAGTCACCGCTTAGCCTTGGGGCTCAGTACCGCTTAGCAGTCACCGCTTAGCCTTGGGGCTCAGTACCGCTTAGCAGTCACCGCTTAGCCTTGGGCCTCAGTACCGCTTAGCAGTCACCGCTTAGCCTTGGGCCTCAGTACCGCTTAGCAGTCACCGCTTAGCCTTGGGGCTCAGTACAGCAAAAGGCCAGTGCGGCACTCTCTTACCCACACACACACACACACACACACACAAACACACACACTCTCTCTCTTACACACACACACACACACACTCTCTTACACACACACACACACACTCTCTTACACACATACACACACACACACACACTCTCTTACACACATACACACACACACACACTCTCTCTCTCTTACACACACACACACACTCTCTTACCCACACACACACACACTCTCTTACACACATACACACACACTCTCTTACACACACACACACACACACACTCTCTTACCCACACACACACACACTCTCTTACACACATACACACACACACTCTCTGACCCAAACACACACACTCTTACACACATACACACACACACACACACACTCTCTTATACACACACACTCTCTCTCTTACACACACACACACGCACTCTCTCTCTTACACACACACACACACACACACTCTCTTACACACATACACACACACACTCTCTCTCTCTTACACACACATACACACACACTCTCTTACCCACACACACACTCTCTTACACACATACACACACACACACACTCTCTCTCTTACACACACACACACACACACTCACTTACACACACACACTCTCTCTCTCTTACCCACACACACACACACTCACTTACACACATACACACACACTCTCTCTCTTACACACACACACACACATACACACACATACGCATACGCATAACAAATCCTGGGTGCCTGAGGTATGCCATTTGAGCAATACAAATAACAGCATTACATATTTAGAATACAAAATACTTTATTCTAATAGATGTAATACAGCTATTTTATTGACATTTATTGATTATTTGAATGTATTATTTGAATTATTTATTTATTTTACATATTTATTCACTTTCAAATGACATTGTGGCAAGTCAAAGTATTTCCCACAAGCCCTTGATAGAAAACGTGTAATACACTTGCTCACTTGAGATAATCACTGATGAAACCGGTGTTCTGTCGAAATATCCTATACTTTGTCAAAATCATTGACAGCGCATCGTTTGTTAAAAGAAAAGTTTGGGCCAACAACAATGTAGGGTCTATTGTTAGATACTAATGAGAGCAGAGTAGTTTTGATTAAGACCGGAATATGCATTTGCAACAAACTAGCAAATTTGCCATGTCAAAGTAAATCACTACTTTAAGGCTCAAAATATTATTACACTTCAGTGATATTGTGGAGATGTGGAGAAGGACTGTTTGTGCAGTCTGTGCATTACCTGAATTCTTCTCACGGCCATTTTCCTAGGAGAAGGAGTAGAAGAAGATGGAGCTGCAGTCAATGGACACAAAAGGAGGAGAGTTTGGTAACCAACCTATACAGACTTTCTCCTCACAAGATCCCAGAGACTGGAAAAATGGTAACAAACTTCGGTTTGACTGCAGGGAAATAATCCAAAGTATTTAGAATACAGTAACTCAATAAATATTCTGTATTTAGAATACAGTGTCCTGTGTATTAACCTCATTGTGTATAAGCTGCAGGACAGCGTTTTATGCAAATAATAATAAAAACATATTACTACCACATTAACTGCCCCCCTGTATTAACCTCATAGCTGAAGAAATGTATCAAAATCAATGTATAAACTGCGGCTAATAGTTTAATAGCTACATTACGGTATGTTACTCACATTGAATAATAAATAAATAAATAACATTTTAAAGCATGAATTTTGTAATCTGTGGTTATAATCAAATCAGCCCTCCCAGCACGGCACACACAGTCTATTGAACACACACACAGACGCGCATGCTGTTTCAAACGGAAGTCCAAATGTGCACATTTTCTCACACCTACAGTAGACTATTACTCACTAGACAAGTACTCCCTTACAGACACATGCTCACTATTACATTTACATTCTCACTTACATTAAAGCACACACATAACCATGCACATAGGCACATATAAGCATGCGTACTCACCGACACACACACACACACACACACTTTAGAACACATGAATAGACCATCCATCGTAAGTTCCATACAAATATTAAATTACCATACAGTCTATGTCAGTCGTTTATCAATGTGTCAACCTACACCTCCCAACAGAGACATTCAGAGATCAAGCGGCAGGAGGAAAGGGTAGGAGTAGAGGAACTCTGGGTCAGGTAACATAAAGCATGTCCCTTGGTTCCCTTTACAGTGTGTGTGCGTGTGTGTGTGTGTGTGTGTGGTGGGGGGTCAGAGGTCAGAGAGGTGGGTGTGTATGGGGGCAGTTAGAGGAGGACAGGGTGACCCCTAAAAATGTGGGAATATGCTGAAGTGTGTGTGTATGAAGGGCATTGGCTGATGACAAACAGCTTGAGGCTGAGATTCTGAGTCAGCTTGTCGTCCTCCTTTCCTTTCTTCTCCTCCCTTTTCCTTTCTTCTCCTCCCTTTTCCTTTCTTTCTATCCTCCCAGAGTCCCAGAGTCACCCAGGAGCACATGAATAAATCTTCATGAGCAACTTCCACAGGCGTATGCCCACAGGAGGTGTGCATAAAACAGCCTTTTGTCAAAGCCCCCTTTCTTGCACAAAAGTGAGTTATGATGTGTTACTGTATAAGTACTATATAGTTCCTACAGAGGTTCCATTACAGAACATCGGATTGTAGCTTGAGAGGAACAGGTTCCTTGAGAGATAGAGAAAAAACAATATTTGAAATTGTCATTCGGTCCATTTCAAAACACACACACACACACACACACACACACACACACACGCACGCACACACACACACACACACACAGTAGTATACAGTAGCTATATTTAGCACTCTCGCATCAGCACGTCTAAGCCTATAGAATAAGTCTCATCTCAAGATATCGAGTCCAAATCCAGTCTGAAGTTCACTTACTGAATCACACAATTTTCAACATCATGTCCCTGTTTCAGGAGTTAGGTCTCAAGGTAGTCAGACACGGCCCAATATCTCTCTTTTCTGTCTTCTTTTCCTCTCTCTGGCACTCATTTCGTGACTCAAACAGGTCTGTTATGTTTCTTGTGCTTCTGAAGGATAGCCAAAAGCACCCTGCTGTATTCCTGTAGTCATGCTCAATTACTGCTGCATCAGACGTTTGACTCTCGCATAATGCAAGTCATATGCCAATTGACCCACTAGTTTTGAAGTTGATTAAATTTAGTTCTCATTGGGTTATGCAGTGTCTGTGAGTGCAAACGTCTGTGGAGAGAGAGAAGAGAAATTGCAAATAAAGAATGACTTGAGAGGGAGCGGAGGGAAGAGAAAAAGAGAGAGAGAGAGACAGAGAGAAAGAGGAGCAAGCCAAATAAGACGTGAGAAACAATTCTGACATGCACTTAACTCCTATGTCTTCTGGAACAGTACTACTTTATACATTTTTGGGAGGTGAAAACTACTTTAGTCTGTGAATGCATTGAATTGCCACCCGACCCACACTTTTAAGCGTTCACAAGAGCATTTAAAGTGTTTGGCAGAGGGGGGTTGTAGTAAATCATTAGAGCGTTATTCGTCCCTATGGTCCTTAACTGCTCCAGGGGAAGAGGTCTCGCCCTAAAAGAGAGTTCAGACTTTACCATGGGGTGAGCTTCCTGAGTTCTCTGGCTCTGGGGTGCACTAACTTATTATGATATCTTACCATCAATAGCCTGTTGACTTGTAAGGATAACAGCCAGACTGAGCTAAAGTGATTTATCCAGCGGGATTTTCTACCTGGATGTTGACACAGTCAGTATTATGATGTAGGTTGTTTATGAGGGGAAATCGATCTGGCCTGTGGAAATGAAAGCGAAAGTAAAAATAATCAGATGGTTTTAAAAGAGGCACAAGGAATGGGATTGAGCCTTGAACAAACAAGGAAGTGTGCCAGCTAACCTCCATGTGCTTACTCATGGAGAAGAGCAGATAGAGTCACTGTGCTTGCTAGTGATTGCCTTCCTTCAGGATAGAGTCACTGTGCTTGCTGGTGATTGCCTTGGGTTTACTCATGGAGAAGAGCAGATAGAGTCACTGTGCTTGCTGGTGATTGCCTTCCTTCAGGATAGAGTCACTGTGCTTGCTGGTGATTGCCTTCCTTCAGGATAGAGTCACTGTGCTTGCTGGTGATTGCCTTCCTTCAGGATAGAGTCACTGTGCTTGCTCCTTCAGGGCAGAAAGACACAGAATAGTGAGAGACACAGATTGAATGTAGTAACGACATATTATGATGTTATAGATATTACATATTAGGATAAATAATAATAACATAGATATTACATTGTAGATACTGTGAGTAATAATGTAGTATTTCATAGTGATGATGGACGACACAACAAATCAAATAAACAAATAAAACTTTTTAACAAACGTGGCGAATTGATATGAGAGGGCACTGTAATACTGTCAACAAACTGGGATGACTTCATAGCTGTACAAATATAAAACGTTAATTGCGAGCTTCAACGACAGTGCACAATTGGCTTGTGACAGTTGCAAACACACCGCATGTTGTACCTGGGATCTGTAAAGCCTCTTAATGGTTATATGGGGGTGCCACAGGAACCATCTCTTCTCCACACTCATGATTGGTTGGGACATCAATCAAGTACCACTCCAGAAACATCGACACAATTTCACATACCTCTGAGTCAATTTAGTCCCCAAGTTGTCAGTGAGTGCCTCAGCCATAACCATTGTCTTGCCATTTCAGCAGCTCCTCTCCAATTCTTTTCAATGACCGTCCTTGAAAAGCAAAATCTAACAAAAGTGTTACAGCTAACTTTTTTTTTACAAAGCCTCTAACAATCTCCACTGGTCTTGTGTGTGTTTGCCAACCTTGTGCTTCTGCTACCAGTTCTGCATACTTTGGCTTCTTCCTTTCAAAGGCTTCCTCCATTAAATCTTCAAAGAGAATAGTTAGCTGAATAAAGTGGGCGGCACTCTCACACTCAGAATACAACACCATGTCTGGTCTCAAAGTAGTCACAAGCATACAATTTTCAATCCTGTATTGCTTGCATGTCCGGATATCTGTTTCTCTCACACAAAATAAATAGTTCCTGTTACTAACTGGCAACGAGATAACCTAAACTCTTGTTCTCGAGCAACCATGCAACCAGGCCAGTTAAAACCTGATTGTGTCTCCAGGTATAGCTTTGCAGCTATAGGTGTCCAACTAGTTTTACAACCAGACTGAATATATGCTTTAACGAGTCATGATCCATACATAGCTTGCAGGTTCTGTCTTAATCAACCCATTGACTAAGGTTCTGTGGAGAAAAAACATCATTAGTGGCTCCTACATGTACCATGAATTTAATGCAGTTAGTATTCATGGCCCATGTATAACACGTTAAGAGGAATAATGTAGATAACGGTGTGGCTAGAATGCTAAAAGGTAACAACCCTTACTGTCTACACTGTCATTTCTGATATGGTGTAATAGAGGCACTTGTTAAATCCAAGCGACAGCCGTGCATGAACCGTCAATCCATTTAAAGCACATTAGGTAATTAGAATGAGCAAGCTGTGGGAGAAACAAACTGTGCTCACATTGCACAGGGACTAATTAATTCGTTACCAATTAACCAAATTGGGGAACAAATTACCAAAGCTCAGTGCCGTGGTCCGGCACACTCCTCTCCCAAAATGGTGAGATGTTATCGTGCGCTCCCAGAGGCCAGCTCAATGAGGGGCGCTCTCTGAGTGTGCACGGAGGACGTGGCCAAGCTGAGGTGGGCTGTGCAGTTGTGCAAAGTGCTGTTGTGATGCTGTAATGCCCTGTAAGACCATGTAAAGTGCTGTTGTGATGTTGTGATGCTGTAATGCCCTGTAAGACCATGTAAAGTGCTGTTGTGATGCTGTAATGCCCTGTAAGACCATGTAAAGTGACAGGGAGCCACTGGAGGGTCTTCTCTGCAGAACCTAGTGATTCATCAGTCGAGGGGGTTGTGTGTGAGTGTGTGTGTATGTGTGTGAATGTCTGTGGCTGCAAATGTGGGGCCCCAGCCATTTTCCCACTAGATCCTCCCTGGAGACCTCATAGGGGGGGGGGGTTCTGTGTGTTTGCCCACAGCAACATGGATAAGAGGGGGGGGGGGAGGGGGTACACTTTCAGTTTGTGTGTGCCTCCATTTGTTTGTGTGTGTGTTTGTGTATTTGTGTGTGTGTGTGTGTGTGTATGTTTGAGCCAAAATGATAGTGAGAGAGCAAGGAAAATAGAGACCATACACAAATGAAAACATATCAGGCAGACCTTTCACTGTGTATATCTGCATGACATACAGTGTAATATGTATGTGTTCATACGGCATGTACATATTGTAATTGTGAATATGTGCAAGGGTGTATGCATACCGTACATGCATTTATGTGTGTGTGTGTGTGTGTGTGTATGCGTGTGTGTGTATGCGTGTGTGTTTTACCACCATTCAAATTCATAGTGGCTATTTGTTCACCAGTAATTGGACTGTACTCATATATCCCCAGGGACTTGTGAAAAGGCCCATATTACTGGAGCATTTGACTAATGCTATTTTTATGAAATCATGCAATTCCCCGTGGGCAGTTTTCTGACGTCCTTATAGCAAAAGCAAGAATTTCATGCTAAATCTGAATGTGTGATTTTCAGCTGACAACAGTTTAGGTTAAATATATAGACATCATCATTTGCATCTTCACTGCAGGTGTGTGTGTGTGTGTTATGGGGTGTCATTAGGCGCTCATGCAATATTTCCAAGGTGTTTATGCTTTATCATGAGGCAGTCAAGGCTGAAATGAACTTTTTAATTTGTTAACAGTGGGATGCGTGTGCACTGATAGGTTTATGATTCTGCCCCTAACAGTTCCTCAAAATGCAAATCAGCCCCTGTTGCTACGCAGCTGTGAGACGTGGTTAGGATGAAGAAACTTGTTGGATGTCATAAATTGGCTTGATTTTGTCCTAATGTGGCCTCTTGAAGAAATAATAAAACACAAATAATATAATTGCATAAACTGTTTAAGCAATTAAAAATTGCCAATTAACAGCAGGTAAATAATGCATCTATCATTTATCATTTTACTATTTTTACTACGATTTTGCTCTAAATGTGTGTGCATGTGTGTGTAAGAAAGAGAGAGTGAGTGTGTGTGTATATGCTTGTGTGTGTGTTTGTGTGTGTGTGTTGTCTGTTCTTCACAGCACCAGTGTATGGCTGGGCGTGTGGCAGCAGAGTCCAGGAGCATGCAGTGGCCTCTCAGCTTGCCACCACCTGCGCCCCACTGCGCGAGGCCGGCCTAATGAGAGGAGCCTGGCTCTCCTCCCGCACATGACAGGCGAGAGGCCCTTGATGGGAGGTCCAGTCCAGGAGAGGCAGGATGAGAGGAGAGGAGTAGAGAGGCTGTCACGTCAAGTGGAGAGGAGAAGAGGGGAGAGGAGAGGAGGGGTGGGAGGGAGAGTCAGGCTATTTGGGGTCTGCTTCCTGGAGACTGGGATAGAGAGGGTAAGATATGGTGAACAAAGACTGATTTCATGTCAAAGGTATCATTGTGTGTTCGTTCGAGTATTCTATTGTATTGTGTACGTGTTTGTGTGTGTTCGCGTGTGTCTGTTTTGGAGGTGATCTCCATGTGGATCTTAAAGTATATAAGCTCAAGTTCCGAACAGTAAGTGCATGGTAGATATTCCCTGTCCTTCTGTGGGAACTAAACATGTAGATAATAAAATCACTGACCATGTGGTTTTCAATTCAAAACCTCTCTCTCTCTCTTCCCCTCGTGTGCCTTAATGGCGCTCTCCCCTTGCTGTAGCTTTGATGTCCTTTATCACAGATCTCCCGATACTAGTTTAATAATCCGTGACCATCCAGTGAAATATCTGGTGATTGCAAGATATTAGGTATGAAAATGGAACAAGTTCAATTTCAGCAAATGCATATGACCTGGTTTTCTTTTCTTTAGGGTCTCAAGGGTGCTACATCTCGATGTCATGTGATGTAATGAAATGGACCAGGTTGTGAAATGAACACTATTATGGCCTACACCATGGGTAACTTAAAACATTGCCATACTGTATCTTAGTTCCTGTCAAAATAATGAACGGAAACCATTTTTTATGTTTTGATCCTTTGCTTATGAGGGAATTTGGACAAAGCATAATCATTCAAACTGGCAGCAGAGTGGTAGAAATGAATTTCACCATTTTAAATGCTAAAATGGAGCTGCATGCATTGTATGAACTGCTTTGCTGTTTGATGTCAATAATGCAGCAGAAAATGGGTATTTATCATTTTAACTAGCAACACAGACATACTCAGCCTTGAGTGCATTTATTATTTGTTATTGCAAATGACATTTTTAAATGGGATTTTTATTTGCATGTTAAAACAGAGTTAATCTAGTCTGTGTAACTACGCTAACTGCAACTAAGATAACTCTAAAGGAAAACAAAATGTTTGTGATAATAAAACTCAGTACAAGGCCCTTTGCATTTGGTTGAGAATTGCAAGAATTGTGTTTAAAGATAAGTCCACTATTTAAGTACAACATTGTATTTCCCCCCTGTTTATCTCCATATGAAATATTAAACTCATGTGCGACCAAAACAATCTGATCTGTTGGTCTGATAAAGTTGCATCATAACATTCTAACTGCTTCAGCTGCTACAACAGCATTCTAAATTATGTATCATAGCTCAGATAACACAGCAACAGTTAAGTGAGATAAATTGTGGATTACTTTTCTGACCATGTTTAAATCCCTCCTGTTTGTACCCACACCAGTGGGCACAACGGAAATTCACCAACAAAAACAGCAGAGCTCTCTTTCATATTCCCAAGCAATGGTCCTACCATGAAAACAGACACTGGATTTCAGGCTAAATTTAGATCCCGCAGCTTTGCACTGATCTTCAAAAACACAGCCTGTAGATTTCCATATTTTATTCTGGCAGGCGGATGTGAGTTACGCTACAGCACTTTAACTGAAAGGGAAACACAAGCAAAAGAGGTTGGACTGCTGGATGGAGCAAGACCTGGATCGGCCTCTCATATGGCCCCAAGTATTGGCCTATGATCACTCCACTCACTGGCTCACTCTGAACGCCTTGGTTAAAAAGAAATACATGCTCAAATAGGAAAAGCATGGTGCTCTGTTTAATACAGAATGATTAGATGAACACGTTAATATTAATGTTTTTAATGCACTTTGGCCGTTTATCTCTCTAGAGATATTTACTTGCGGTTGGGAAAATGACTTCAGTTAACCCATCTGTCTTGCACAGGCTAAAGGATTTTGTTCCTTGCTCGGCTGCTGTAGCAGTGGATTATATTGATAATAAAGACATTAGTTTGATCTATGGCTGAAAAACATTGGATTATGGAGCCGCTCCGGAGCCCTTTGAGTAAACAATTATTTTTCATATTGTCCTTGTGGGACGTGCGATATTGAGTGTGAGGATTAGCTTACACTTGATGCTGGTGCCTCCGTGCCTGTGCCATTTCTTCATTTGCGTGCGCTTTTGGCACATCTTGGCGTTGAAGCGGTAGAGAGGAGCCATAAATTAGAAAAAATACTGCCGCTGATACGGAATTAGCTCTCTGTGATTTGTGAAAAACGATACTCACCGGAAAACGCAGGGCCTTTCCAGAGGGCATTTGGAAAGTGCCTCTGATGTGAACAAATCACACATCGGAGACCCTCGATGCCATCTGATCATCTGCCTGATATGTTTTTGATTGGCGTAATTATTCTGTTTATGCGAGACAGAAGCCAGGGAGGATAGAACTGTAAGAGGAGGGTGCGCAGAGAACTGGGCGATGGCATTTCAGATCGAGTGCTTTGATCGAGACCTTTGTCGCCGGGCCAGACACATCCCCAATGGTTGCCAAACGACAAAGCCTGCAGTGGACTTTTGAACATTGCTGCTGTCACATTGAGCAGCAAATCAATTCCTTTAAGACCACTTCAGAGACATCTACATGAACACAAACAAATAACAACAAAACCTTCAGTAGCCTCCAATATTTGGGAAAACCAATCCATTCTATCGGCTTCTTCTGAATGCTCTGTGTATTCCACTGAGGCCAAGCAGTCTTTGCTTTAACTGATGGTTGTGTCATGGGTGCCAAGTAGGATTACTGCCGCAGTTAAACGGCACGCCATTCAAATACAGGTCCCTGGGTCATGTTGCATTGCTCAAATTGTTTTTTGATTAGGGGGGCCTCTGGCCAGACAGGACACTGTTGTCCTGCCTACTTTGAAATACAAGCCCCCGGCAGTTGGCAAATCCGGGCTGGGTTTGGGGTGAAGCGTAAGGCAAGGTCTGCATGAAAATCCACCTTTATCTTGAAAGAGTAGCCAATTTCCAGACACTAGGAAAAAAAAAGAAAAGAGAGGAAAAAAGAAAAGAAAACACACTAAGCGGCTGGTGTAAGGTTGCTAAACCCGTCTCACCTGACATGGAGAGTGGAATCGGATCCTCAGCTGTGTGCCGGTGTTTATTTATCTCTCCTAGACTAAGGCAGGGAACAGGACACAGGCCATAAATGCCAGGAGGACCGCTGCTTTTTCATCCTCGTGTCTTTGCGTAGGCAGAGTCGTTATTCGCTCGGACCATGGCATTTCATCATGGAGAGCAAGTCGGGCCTGCGCGGCGGTCGAGAGTTTCAGGCTCTCGGGTGGACGTCACACTGGGTGTAGGCCTCGCTCCAAAAATGGGCTTCATGCTTAAATTACAGTGCCACTTAATTCAATATTTCTGGAGTCTCGGCGATTATCCGTCGAGGAAATTCATCCATTTCATCCTTGGTGTTTTAAAAGGAGTCCCCGGGGTCAAGCACTCACCCTGCGAGTCACATCCCATTTAAACGTCTTTATGTTGCTTTGATGTCACAATTATAGGGGGCTCAGCTTGAGGGGAAATCACAGAGAGATCCTCTGTATCCCTCCCAAATCCTGCTGAGCAAAATGCATACATCATTACTTTAGGGCATGAAATACTATCCAGCATTATGGCAGGCCTTATCAGCATATCTTCCTCACCAATATTTATATTTATATACTATAATATTAGCCTATCAGATTTAGGTAGACCCTTTGTCTTGAACAGCAGTGACTCTAAAATGCCCTATAGACACACACACGCACACACATACTGTACACACGCACGCACACACACAAACACACACACACAGACACAATGTTTTCACTCATTTAACATGTCAGCCATGACTGTTCTGCTTGTGTACCTGCATATAGGCCGATGCTTCATTGTGTCCCTGTAGCCCATGCCGCTGGTTGAACAGATCTCTGAGGGGCACACTGACAGAGAAGTGCTGGAGCTAAATAGGTTAGCATTGTGCGCTCTGCAGTAATGCGAGAAAGAAAGACACTTTGAAGATGCAGCTCACACAGCACTCGTTCTTTCCAGACAGGAAGGAAAAAAAGACAGAAAAAAGGAAAAGAGACACTGACCAGGAGCCCACCCACATAAACATACGCAGCCATGTATATAAGAAGAATCAGTTGACCAAATGATAACAGATGCCTTAGTGCCTTTGGAATGCTTCAGCTCTTGAGGCAATAAAAGTTCATGGAGGAAAGCCATTAGCTATACACCCTGGCACTATGTAAACATAAGGTTATGAGTTCAGCAGTGCAGGGTGCAGAGTCGGGGTGAGTTTGTGTGTGTGTGTGTATGGCAAGCCATTTTAACATTTACCCGCTAAGTTTGACTATCCGGAATTAACATTGTAGATATCAACAACGTCTTTCTGACTAGTCGTAATTACATTTTGGATAGTTGGAATTGTCATTCAAGATATCTGTAATTTAGTTTTGACAAGGCAAAACTGAATTACAGATATCAGTCATCACGTCATTGAAAACAACATTCAACTCATCACACATCTTAAATGACAATTGCAGATATCTTTAATTCAGTTTTGACTAGGCAGAATGAAAGGTGAAGATATCTCAAACGTCATTATGAATAGTGCAAATTATTGTGCAAGACGTTGCTCTTTAGATCCGTAGCAGAGCCTGTCTACTTATTAGACATTCTCTGTCCGTAGGCTAATTTCCCCTCCCCAACATAATCGAAGAAGAAGTGGGCTTATTTCCTTATTTCTATGAATGGAAGAAGAAGAAGCAGTCATGGCTGTAATGTCTTGTTGACATGTAAAATAACTAAAACTTAGGGACACCGTGTGGTTTATTAGACTCTCACGTTATCAACTGGCTTGATCTCTGTTTCGTAGCCTACATAAATTAGTAGGCCTAGGCTACTAAATGCACCAGCACCATCTACAGGAAACTCCATTCATAATGGTGTTGGCTGTAATTGAAAAAATCAAAGCAACATTGAATAATCAATTCTTGCTGCCAGCTCCTGTCTTGCATAGGCTGCAACATTAAAAAGACGATTAAAAACTCCTTCGCCCTCTGGCTGCTCTGACATGGTGTTAAGTAGTGCTATGTGATTTGATGATTTGAACAACATGCTCTGCTCCCGCCTAAAGTGGGATGTGGGCCTAATTTGCATAGCAATACAGATATCTCTAACGTCATTTCTCCTAGTCAAAACTCTAATTCAAGATATCTATAATTACATTTTGACTAGGCAGAATTACAGTTATAGATATATCCAATTTCAGATATCGCTAATCAAAACTCATTTAAGATATCTATAACTTAATAATAGATATCTACAATCAAATGACTATCCCTAACTCTAGTTTGAGATATCTACAACCAGGGCCTGAAGTTAACTTTTTTTGGCCACCAGCCACTTTGGCAGGTGACCAGCCAAAATGTTTTCCTCGTTCCAATTAGAGCCCGACCGATAAAGGATTTTGAAGGCCGATACCGATACAAATATTTGTTGATTTAAAAATCCGATATATCGGCCGATATATATTTTTTTTTCAGAAACGCGCAACAAAACATTAACAGATTTCCCTAACATCAGTTACACAAACTTGTTTATTTTTAAATAATATTGTCACAGTGGAACAGAGGAACATCAAAATATATTAAAGTTCTGATAAATAAAATGTATAAAAATAGAAACTTAAGATATGAAACTTAGTCTTTTGAACAAAAACACAATAACAACAACAACCAAATCAAAGTTACCAGTATTAAAAGACTTGGTAAGCTTCATAAATATAACTTTGAACTAAGACTTAATAATTACAAAAAATAATGATGACATTATTACTATCATCATCATTTGTATTATCATTAAACAAGATAAAGGTCACTCCTAAATGTTTGAGTGTGCGTGTGTAATAATTAGTCCCTATTGCCTTATAAGCTACCTTATAATTACAATGTCAGCTGGCTTATCCCTTTACCTGCACTTTTAAAATTATTTCCATCAAGCTACATCAAACCATTTTCAATCATAAGTTGCTGCCTGCCTTCTAAAACCTACTATTTAGTGATCTAAATCCATTATGTAACTTGTTAATGCTGTGGCTGAATGACAGTCTGAAACGCACACTTGGCGTCATTTCACGTGTGAAAGATAAGCTAACTTTTATGCACAAGCTATGTTTGATACTTTTTCTCTGTCTAAGGGACCGTTTGTTATTTATAAACGGGATCACCGGAGGGATTTTAAAAGCTTCGATCAAAAGTTGCATGACCCTCCCCTGCCTGCTATATAATTTTCAACGACCCTCCAGCAGCATTTTCAAAAATGACATGACCAATTGTCGATGTTTTCCGCCGACGCTCTTACGCGCTATGAAAACACATCAACACATGCTACCGCCCTAAAATCAACCTCTGCTTTCTGATCTTACACATCACACATTTCAGTAGATTTACTCACTAACATTGTTGTGGAAACACAATGGAAACTAAATGCACACTTCCTGCAACTGCATTAGCCTACTTGAAAAGTTACTCCTCTAGTAATTATTCACATGAAATAAAACAATAAAGCATTGAGACCATTCAACAAAGCACACTGGGTAATAACAAATTCAACACATGAACTTGTTGCTATGGACTCGTCTCTAGGCTTCCTCAGTCATTGTAAAGCTGCCGAAGCTGAACATTATCCAAAACTCAATTTCTCAGACGAGCGTCAATTTGGGACCTTGCTACACTCCTTCCTTCTCAAATGACTTGAAAAGGCCGTTTGCACAATTTCACAAATAATCACAGGGACCGAAAAATACCTAACATGCCAACTTTTTCTGGGTTTATCATTTTAACCCCGCTGTCTTGCCGTTTTAATATATTTATCCGTAGAATATCCCATATTAGTGTAACATTAGTCCTGCATTCTGGGGCCTGTACTACGAAGCGGGGTTACTGGCTTATCTGGGTAACTTCGAGAGTAACTTGATCACGTGTGGCGTAACTTCCCGATTAACCCGTACTACGAAAGGTGGATAGGTTTTAACCGAGGTATGCTGCCATGGCAATTTAAGCTGCATCTCAAACCTGCTCCGACCAGGTTATGTTCTTGGTTAACCCGAGGTTTCCGTTAACCACACCCTTTATAAGTACCACCCCTCCACTAACAATTTCTCCCGAGACATGTCGGCGTACCTGGATGATCCATACGACATTGGAGCGCAAATCGTGAGGCACTCTTTTCGCATGCGAGGGGTTTGAGAGACCGCCAGAAAATATATATAGCCGGACGATATTCTCTATGAAGATATAGATTGTCAGCCGAGGGAATTCGTTATCTTTGTCAGATGATCTAGGAAGACGTCTCATAGCAATGCCCGTACGTGGACATTAATGTATTCCATCGGTGATGCAAGAATACTGTATGTCCGAAAATAATACACATAGGCCTACAGTATGCTGAACATCTGAGCAAGAATAGCCTAAAATAAATCGGACATAGCCTACAGTAGGCCTAATAAATTAAAATCACAATTTTAACAAACTTGTTGAATTGAATGTCATATTACTGTACCCTGCACATAAAGGCTACACATTACCACAGCACCAGAATCCGACCGAATGCCTCCCTCAACCCCCTCCATAATCGGCCTTCCAATATTATTTGCGATGGCCAACTCTTCTGCTACTGTAAAACACTCTGGTGCCTTTCCTCCTACAGTAGTGTTCAAAGGCCAAGTGAAGGCTATAAGCTAGGCCTACATGTTTTCATAATTAAGAAATATT
Source organism: Alosa pseudoharengus (assembly GCF_046254945.1). Lineage (NCBI taxonomy): Eukaryota > Metazoa > Chordata > Actinopteri > Clupeiformes > Clupeidae > Alosa > Alosa pseudoharengus. The sequence continues at coordinate 1,626,489 of NW_027468630.1, read as the reverse complement.
AATGAAAGCTATAACTATATAAACCTACTATTCTGAATAATGTTTTTGTGTTTCATTTTCACCTGCTGCCATGTGCGTTTGGCAATGGTGTTGCATCTGAAATGTTCACAGGATTAGGCATACACTAAATCAGTCAATGGGGGCTACTTAAACATTCAATTATCCTTATTACTGTAATCTATATGCCCACTTCTGAATTGGGTTGCATCTGTAGGCCTTTCTATGAACTCAAAATAGGCTATTTATTTCAACTCATTCCAGACATTCCGCAAGCTACTAATCCTCCGTAACACATATTTGAAGAACATGTGGGAATAAAACTTTACTTTTAGGCATTTAGGCTACCCGATCTGCAATACGTTGCCAACAGCCTTGCCTTGCTTTGTTCACTGCCGACGTATTTGATTTTTGTCGTAGAGTGGGTTTTAATTCCTCATAACTTGTCATAATAATTGTGCATTCTTCATCCGTAAAATAAGGTGAACGCGTCATCACTGAAAGTGGTGATTTGCGCTGCAACCCGCCCCTTTTATGTGAACGTGCACAAACTCCAATGAGGTTAACCCCAGCTCAACAAATCAACTTCATAATCAGCGTCGTAGTACCGATTAACACCACTAAAGATAACCAGGTTTTGTCAACCCCGGTTTAACAAAGTAACCCTGGGTTACATCTGGGTAGGTTAAGCTCCCTTCGTAGTACAGGCCCCTGGCCTGTCTCTGTGTTGTCCTGTTGTTACCCCTTGCCCTTCCAGAGAAACAGATGTATTCAAATCATCGTTTTGCTTGCTTGAATGCGAACTCAGAGTGATGTTAACCTAGGCCTATTTAAGTTAACGACGTGGTTGTCGTGAGAGCACGAATTATTAGCGCTTGCAGTGTTCGGCCGTAGGCTATGCCTACGTGCGCACCTCAGTGTTTCCCATACATTGACTAATCTGTGGCGGGGCGCCACACAATAAAAATCGGCCGCCACACATAAATATTTTATGTTTAATTTAATTTAAATAAAATATAAGATCAAATCCTTGCATTGCCATTGAGCTGCGCTTGTTACGCACGCAGCCTTTCCTTGCCCCGCCCCGCTCTCTCTCGTAGTCCGCTGCCCCTCCTCTGCATGTGCATTTAACAAAATATTCACGATTGTTGTTGCTACATAGAAGCATTGCATAGAAGACGTCTGGCTAAATTGCTATTAAATCCGCTTAGCATCATGACCATGCTGCGCAAATTTGTTCAAAACTGCTGCATTGAAGTTAACTCTGCTAAGATCTTATCACAACATAGATAGTCTCTTCAATGTAGCCTACTAAGTTAAGTTATGCAATCAAGCAGTATCTCAAAGCTAACGTTAGAATACTGTTTGGATGTCTAATTTAGCATGCTTAGCCTACTTACAGCTGCTTGTCAATTTCGTTGAAGGGCTCATTTTATTGACTCTGACACTGAATGTTTGCAAAATCCCGATGTAAATGGAAAAAGTGTTTTCTAAAATTGAAAAGTGCTTGTCCCAAAGAGAAGTACGAACCTTTATTTTAACTATGTAGAAAACGTTATGAATTGCATCCACACATCAGCAGCCTGACTACACTGTAGACCATAAACTGGCTATTTATATGACCAAATGTATTTGTTCAACTTTATGAAGCAGAATTACGCACTGCTACTTGGAACGTAACACATTTTTGTTGGCAGGAGAGAGAATGACAGCGAATAACAAATTGCATTTGTTGCTGGTTACCAATAAATACTATATATTTTTTTGCAAACAACAAAAAAAGAAAGGATGGAGACAGCAAAGCTAGAGATGAGCAGGAACAAGGTCAATTGGTAGAAATGCTTGTCAAAACGTTAGGAGCTGGATGTGTGGATGAATGAAGCACAAGTATGCTTTAGGCTATGTTAAGCATGCACACTGTTTAAAGTTAGGCTACACGGTAAACTACAAGTAAACCAAAGTTAAATTTAGCTTTTTTAGGGCTGGATAAAGTTGACCAAATGGATAGGCCTATAGGCTGTTAGGCGTGAATAAAGTAGGCTACTTTGTTGCTCCAACCCTTCCAACGTTAATGGGGACGAATGTTGACATTTTCCGTATTTTGCGTGAGAAACCCGGGAAATCTCCCTTATTTTCATTGTTAAAATGTTGACAGAGCTATGGAACGAAAGAGAACGTTATATGGCGACAGAAATCAACAATCAAACAAGCCAATTTGATTTTTTGCTGTTTTCATTAATACAAAAGATGGGTGACCCTCCCTTCTAGACAAAAAAAAGTTAGGTGACCCTCCCCTCAACAAAGAATAAAAAGACATGACCCTCCCCTATTTTCCTCCGGTGACCCCGTTTATAAATAACGAACGGTCCCTAAATGTTCACTCCTCGCACATCTAACTTACATTTTACAATGCAGGGACTGTAACTACAGATATACTAGTTATAAATACAGTAATCATTACTTTATTTAGGCAGAATAAGTTCGTTGTGGTTTCCAAGCTCATTAATGTTAACGTTAGCGGTCTTCCACTGATATTCATGGCATTAGCTAGCTTTGTGGTTAGCTAGTCTATGATGAGCCATAATTTAGCAATGGATAACGTCATAGGCTACTGCAAATTGTAAAACATACGCTTCCAAAATAACAGGCCTGGGAGAGATGATACGTCTCACTGCTAAAACTGTCACGCTATTAAAGAAATACATCTTCAGTCACATTGTCAAAAGTTAAAAGGACAGACAGTCAACTACACTGTAACAACGTAACGTAATTATTAGCTAATTCCGCTTCACTCTCGGCTTATTTACCAGCAGCAAAACTGGACATTGTTTTCACGAATTTTGTCATGCTTATTTGAGTGAAGAGAATTGATGGGGATGTTCTTTAAATTGTTATTCAAGCAATGTATGTCTCGTGACCAAATCACCATGAACACTTCACTGATGATCTCACTCGCGGATAACTGGTTCTCTCTGCCCGACTCTGGCTGGATCAGCAGGTTGCAGGATGTGTGGCGCTGCTGGCGCGTTATACAGGAGTGTTGCCAGCAGGGATGGTGTAGAGTGCCCTCTGGTGGACAAACTATACAACGCCAACACTCATCACATGGTTCAAGGGTGTTTCGTCCGTTTTTATTTTATTTTTAAAATATTCATTTATTGGCCATTATAACTGCCGATACCGATAGTTTGGAAAATGCTTAATATCGGCCGATAATATCGGCCCGCCGATAAATCGGTCGGGCTCTAGTTCCAATTACAAACGGATTCGTTCTCGCTTTTTCTGACCCATATCTCCAGCAATCACTGCAGTGCATCTCTTCGGTTTTATCGTCATACACCAGCCAGTCCCTCTCCAGTTTCCATTTTGAATTAAAACGTTGTTTTTTTAATCTTTTTTTGAGTCGTCCTCATCTTTTTCTTTTTTTGAGTCGTCCTCATCTTTTTCTTGGTCTGTAACAGCTGACGGCCTCTTCACCCCGGCTATATTTCAAATATCCAAGAAAATGGCGGCTTGGCGGGCTTGCTTAACAAAAACAATAGGCTACGTGATTGGTCAACAAAACACTTGCCCAGTCTTATTGGCTACCCGCCAACGTGGCAGGTAGATTGACAGTTTCACCTGCCAATCACAAAAGTTTCCCGCATTTGGCGTGTGGGCGGGTGCCAATTTCATGCCCTGTCTACAACGTCATTTTGACTAGTCATAATTCCATTTACAGATATCTACAATGTCATTTCGCCTAGTCAAAACTCAAGATATCTGAAAAGGAACATGTCCTTGAATTGAGGTGAATTAAAGATATCTTCAACTGGAGTTATGTAACTGGAGCATAGTCAGAATCAAATTGTAGATATCTCTAACTGGAATTACAGATATCCGTAATGATAAACCCCATAGAAATTAATGGCAAATGTGGCGTCATTTGTCCTAGGAAGAATGTCTTTGTGGGTATCTGAAATGACAATTATGGATAGGAAGAATTAAATTGCGGATATCTGAGATATCTGCAATACATATCCAGTCTAGCGGGTAAATGTTAAAATGGCTTGCCATATGTGTGTGTCACTTCACTTTTCCTAATTACCTGATGACCTGCTGGTAAAGCAGTACCATGTGTTTGGTCCATGGAGAGAAAACCCAGCAAACAAAACAACCTCCTGTTGACATCCCCTACAGGTCCCCGCCAAACGTCCCCTCCCCGAGAATGTGTACGGTTCCTGTTACGTTTATTGGGAATAAACCGAATATGCGTGTGTCTTGTAAACACCTTATTCTGATTGAAATATACCGAAAAAGGCCATACTACTCGGTTTACTAATAAACCTAGCCTATGCTAGCCTAGAAATCTAGACGCACCCTAGCTGCAAATTACATTTGCTTCCAGGGCTAGTCTAGCAACTCTCCGTTGGCTTGTGAGCTCGAAAAATTAAACTTCTATCAGGCCAATCAAATCGTGTATAGAGTCGTTAGGCGGGGCATAAACATAATGATTGATGGCAGAGTTGCAACGGTTTGGCTTGAATTCCCTGCTACTTGAAAACAAAGAAGATGGATGTTGCTGTTGGCCAACAGTGTGACAAGAGTTAAGCTTGTTTTAAAGGGACACCAGGCAAGCCTGATGCTTTTTCTCTACGAAACTCCCCCTCGCTCGGTCTGAAGCTCTTTTGCTTTTCTTTGCGTCTTCCGTCAAGGGTTTTCGCTGCTTCTTCGCCGGCTCTGCCATTATACACACGTTTGCAACAATCTCTAGCGTTTCGTTAGCCTACCTCTGTGCTGTAAACTGATCCTGCTTCGGTCGGCGGGTAGGATACACCGAACTTCCAAGTGGGATATTCTTCCTACAGGCAGTAGGGGCGGGCGAGAGAGCCTTCATTCGCCCCATAATGAGTCATTTAACCATATACCGATTTACGAAGATGATTAATTAACACAAAAATGTTGCCTGGTGTCCCTTTAAGATAGCAAAAGTTTGAACTAGCCAACTAGCTCCGCTGGTGGGAAAACGCATGGGACTCAGCGCTGTCCTATTGCATGCAGAGGGAATTTGAAAGACAACCGATTATCCTGCCCCTCGGACTGAGCACTGCGAACGGTGAGTGCCCAGACCCTACATTTTAATGTGGGTCTGGCTCGTCAGGCTAAGCCTATGCCTGTTTTAAATGGAATATTGGGTCATGAAAACACCTTAAACGGAATATGCTCCCAGAAGGAAGAGTGTTGTAGGCCTGCGCATGCTCAATTCGCACAGAATTAGGATACAATTGTGATGAATACGAGGGAGACTCAGATGCGGAGAAGACTTTTTATAGGCAAAGGGCAAATCCAGTGGCAAAATCCAGTAACACAATCCAGGTCATACACAGTTTCACAGGTAAAGGGCTAACAATCCAAATAACACAAGTCCAAGAGTCGGGGTCAGAAGGTACACAATCCAGGTCATACACGGGTTCACAGGTAAGGCAAATAATCCAAAATCGCAGGTCCAAGAATCGAAGTCGGGGTACGGAACAAGGTCAAAGAACAATAAAGTCATAAATCTCGCAATACTGCTATAGTCACACGGCTTAGTAAGTTCCAAGAGAAACAATACCTCACGCTGAGGCAAGGGAGACAGAGTCATTTTAAAGCCAGTGGCTAATTAGTTGATAGACTGCAGGTGGTTAGAACTCCGGCGGAGCAGGACTGGAGTGGGCGTGGTCGACGCAGCCGACGGGACAGAGAGGACTGCGCAGGCTGAACCGGCGTTACAACAATGAACCAATTGCCTCTCACGCACTCTCCTAATCATGGCGAAACAACGCGCACACTTTTGGAAAGATGAGGAGACAAGCTTATGTCTTGCAATCATGCATTACAATCTTATGTCTTGCAATCATGCATCGAGTTCATCGACGGGAGAAAATGTCATAATAGCGACGTTTTTAATTTTTTTTAATAAAAAACGTAATGTGGCTGGCCATCTACATACACCTGAACAAGTTAAATACACGTGGAAGACCCTGAAGATGTTATATTATTCAGCCAAAAGAGCGAATTCCACCAGCAGAGATTTACGTCATGACGTTGGGAGCCTATTTGTGGGCTGTGTCGCTGATTTATTCGGAATAATGTCGATTGTTATGTAAACAGGAATATGCTCAAAATGTGACATTCTACTTGCATGTAAACAGGTTAAACAGAATATTGACATAAACGGAATTTGGCCAATAAACTGATTCAAAGCGGTTTATTCCCGGCATGAAAACGCACTCATTGAGGCAACCGATACTACCCTTTTATAGGGCAAATCTTCTAATTAGATATCACAAAAATAATCAATCTGTACTTTTTTCAATCGCTAATTGTTCTCTACAACTTTCACAAACAGTAAGCGGTGACTCAAGAGTTTTCCAGGCAAATCTTATTTCACTTAACTGAGATCATCACACTTCCCTCTCTCTGTCAGTTATTTGACCATTTAGCATTGTCCAGTTTATTAGCATTGTCCAGTTTGGGATTATAAGTGATTATTTAACCATTTAGCATTGTCCAGTTTGTGATTATAAGTGATTATTTAACCATTTAGCATTGTCCAGTTTATTAGCATTGTCCAGTTTGGGATTATAAGTGATTATTTTGGACAACAGTGAGAGCACTTGTTGAATATTGGGGGGAGGGGGGTGTTGGTGTTAGCGTCTCTCTGGAGGTGGTTAGGGAGGTTACAGAGAGGCTACCGTTCCATGTGCACGATGGTGTGTTTACATAGGCAAGTGTGCGGGAGCGTGCTCATGATTCTCAATGTGTGGTTATGTCTGAATACATGTGTGTGTGTGTGTGTGTGTGTGATCATATGTGTGAGAGAGGGAAAGAGTGTGAGGAAGAACAAGTGAATGTGTGTATGTGTGTGAGAGGGAGAGAGAGAGAGTGGAAGTGTGTATGTCTTTATGTGTGTGAGAGAGAGAATCAGTATGTGCGTGTGTGTGAGAGAGTGGAAGTGTACAGTCTGTATGTGTGTGTGAGAGAGAGAGAAACGGTGTGTGTGTGTGAGAGAGAGAGTGGAAGTGTATATGTGTGTGTGTGGTACTGCAGCGCCCCACATGAAGATAAGCCCCGATGCGGTTTAATGTGGGATGGCTGCTGCTCGTCACCACTCCTGAAGTAGGTCACACACCAACTCTCAGAAGACTTGGAAAAATAATCCCATCTCTTCATAGGCTGGGGAGCTTTTGGAGCCCAAAAAAACCTTTCTTCTCTTTGCTCAACGAAGCTATGAAGTTTAGAATTGGTACACCTGCTGAGAAAGACAGGATGTCAATTATAACTAACAGTCAATATGCAAAAAAAATCCCCACACTGCCCAGGTGGTGTGGATTCAGTGGTCATGCTATGGATTTTTTGCATATAAGTTGTGACATGTCTGACACATAAGTGTGATTCATATAGTTGGTCATGGCTGAATAAATGTTGTTCTAAATGATGAAGTATAAGTCATGAATATAGGTTCAACACACTGCCATACTATTATTGAATGGCAAAGCTGTCTATATGTCACTGCCAAGGACATGTGGAATAACATGCATCATGCCGTACCCCTGGTGTGTCACTGCAAATCAATCTAGTGAGTGTATTAACCTTGACAGCACAAAGCAAGCTGCTCATCTTAGCCAGATCAGTACATCAATATTACAAAATAATAAGACAGACAACACTCACAGCTTTGAGCTGGAAGGAAGCTTTCCAGTCCTTTTATTACAAAGTGGGCAGTTTTGCATTGTTCCGCTAGTATGCTAAGCATTGATGTTCATCATGATAATTAGAGTCTGTTACATTCAGTTTATAAAACATTTATTTATTTCTAAAAGCATAATAATATGCAATGCATAGTAAATCGGTTATTTGCATGTACTTTGCATACATTAACAGACCAGATCTCTGACTTAACTGGAATGGGGGAACAAGTGCCTCTCATATAATCTTATTAGGAGAGGAATTCTTCCCAAAGGTGATTCTTCTGAACTCAACTCTTAGTTTTCCTCTGCCTCACATCCTTGTTAGTGGCTTGAGGAAGCTGTCTTGTAATTGATTTCATGCTTCCATTCCTCACTTTATCATCCGCCAAAGAAAAATAAAGAACAAAGAAAGCATGACATGTGACATGACCAAACAACCACAAAAAGACAGAGAGGTAACATGCCACGAGACTGTCTGGAAGGCGTTATGGACGGACCCGAATTTAGGCCACAGCCATGGGGTCATCTTCTAAAAAGTATTGATTTTCCATATGTCTCTAAGAACGGGTAAACAACCATGCAGCCAGCCATGCAGCCACGGGTTCATGGAAGACTCCAGCTGAGCTTGTCAGAGATGTCACATCACAGGAATCGATCGGTTTATGAACACGTCTGGTGGGCAGACACACATACACCCACCCACACACACACACACACACACACACTCCCTCAGCTCTTCAACCTGACCCACAAATGTCAGCAAACACACACACACACTCACACAGACATGACACATACACACACACTCACACAGACATGAATTAGAGACATCTGTATTATGACTCTTCCACCCATGTTAATAATTGTTAGACAATTTGTTACCTGGCACTTGCTGTGTGGCACTGCCCTTTCAGTGATATAAAACTTTTGGTGCGTGTGTGTGTGTGTGAGTGAGTGAGTTAGTGAGTGTGTGTGTGCGTGTATGTGTGTGTGTGTGTGAGTGTGTGTGTAAGTGAGTGTGTGTGTCTCTGTGTGTGAGAGAGAGGATGACATTAGACCAATATATTCAAATGCCCATCTGTCATCTGGGGCTTTTTGAAATATTTTTTACTCGCTCACCTGCTGATGTGCATCCACTGGCGAAAAGCAAAAGTTTTAGACGATAACAGCATTTGCACTCATTTTTCCCTCTCTTGCAGACGTGTCTCTCGTTCTATCCCATTTTTCTTTTTTTTTTCTTGGTCTTTTGATTGCCCCTCAAGTGTGAAGCCCAATCCTGTTCACCTTCCAGCCTCATTCGGCTGCCTGCGAAAAGCAAAAACTTGCTGGGCATGAAATATTCATGGGGCATAAAGCTATGAATCCATTGCTAAGTACTCTCCTCTTCCTCCACAGCTCTCACTTTGCCTTGCCAATGGGCCGGATGGTGTCATCAGTTTCCTACGACTTAGAGTGCTGGGTCGTATCGCAGGCTTGCTCACCATACACCACACAAACACAGACATCATAGTTAAAAGCATGGGGGGGGGAGGGGTCTGCGGGGGTGGGTGGGGGGGTGGGGGGGTTGGTGGGCTGAGGATGCTGGACACAGAGAGCGCTTCGGAGAGCTCGCAGATTGGGTTTCCTTTTAAAGAGCTTGCGGGGAACAGAAGTGTTACAATCAGCGGGAACGATCACAGCGAAAATTCCGGGAAAGGCGGATTGGAAGTGGGGGAAGGGGCGGGGCCGGGACGGCGTTGTGGGCCGGAGTGGAGCGGGCATCGCTCGGCCCGGGGTCCATTCCATCAATCACAGACGCTGCGTACAGGAAAAGGAGTTCTTTGGTAATCAGGTTTGGGCCCTCTCTCTGGCTTGGCCGTGCTGCTGCCGCCGACCCTGCTGCTCCCATCCATCATCGCGGGGAGAGGTAATGTGCGCGTAAGTGAGTTATCCCGCGATTCAGATTTGATTTGCTCTCTAAACATTACATCACTCTTTATATTGCATTATTAATTAGCCGGCCCCGTGGCCGAAGCCTCGGCACCGCCGCACACGTTTACGGCAAGGTTACCGGCCGGAAAAAAAGGGTCCTGACACTCAAACATCTTTTCTAGATGGATGGAGATTAATTAGCACACAGCTGGAAGATTTGAGACGGGTAACCTTCTGGAGAAACAGAGCTATCAGGACGGTCTGCCATTAAAGATACAGTACAGATTCCTTCAAATTCAGTAGATAACGTCACACCACGTTGCATGAAGTAGCTTTGGATCACCATGATCTTATGTTTCTGCCCTGAAGAGCAATAAAGCGATACTCCTCCTCACTTTTGCATGGAAGTGACTTTAGTTGACACTGCAAAATGATAATATGAATAAAACAAAAGCAGCTCTAATGCTCCCTCCCTCTCCTCCCAATGGCACATTTAAGACACATCATCTAACTCTCTCTCGTTCACACTTATTACACTTTCTGCAATTCCAGTCTCCTCTCCAGACAACTCTTTCACTTTGAAGAGGACAAGAGCATTTCTCTGTGTGCTCTAACAAGCATACTGAAGGCCTCAAAAAGGTTCCCATGCCTGTTTCTTTCCTGCGGTCAGACTCCATGTAGGCCCCAGTCCACTCTGCTGGCAGTAAAGACTCAATTTTAGCTGAGGTTTCACCACACACACACACACACACACACACACACAGAGAACTGCCGACAGATCGCTCTTCTTACACTTTATGACCAGGAGGGTCTCACCCTGAGCAGGTCACAGACATGGAGGGTCAGGAAACGTCTGAAAACAGAGGATGTTTTGAAAAAGGCTAACACATTCTCTTCCATCCATGCCTGTTATACAGAACACATGGAACAAATCTCTAGAAACATTTTTACTTTAGGAAACGTTTACTATCAAGTCAACAGTGTCCTGCATTAGCTTTTCCTCAAGATGACATGAAAAAACATATGAGGTTTGATGTTGTATGTTGTCCATATATACCATGATGAAAATTTGCTATGGACTATGCTTAAACATAGAAAAGACGCAAAACAATGACGGCATTAAAGCAACAATAAAGCTATTTTATATATATTTTTTAGTTGTCCACAATTTAAGGCGAGACACTACAGGTGAATAGGGTAACATTTTTAACAAGCAGATATCACTATGAAACTTACCCAGTTGATTACTTACATTAATATGAGAAAAAAATGTATTACAAGTTTTCTGTAATTTAATGTTTACATATGCAAATTAGGCATTATCTAATTAAATATGCGCTAATTTGCATACATTTTAAAACAAGAAACCTGAGCATTGGATACAGCCAGGTTCAAAATGATGTTTTCATTGTGTTCAGATAATAGATGTTGAAAAATTTACAGAGGGATTTATGAATATCTACTTTAGTTATCCTGTAAATCAGAATATAATGTCAATAGCCCTAAAAAATCGATTTTTGCCATGTTTTTAGGCATAAAATGTCATGTAAGTCAGGCTAGGAATAATATATCAACAAACCCCTCTGTAAATATCTTCGAAATATAGTTAGGCATAAGTCTAGAAAGTTTGGTGTATGTAAGTGCTTCTGAAGTGGAGTTTCCTTGCTCAGAGTGGGAGAGGAAACTCGTTTTGAGAAAACAGCCTTGAAAGACAGCCAATGAGATTCCGTTCTCAGCCTAGCCTCGTCTTTGAACTTTCGCGATTGGTTGCTGATACAAAGGAAGTGTCCATATATGGATCACATAGCGTGATACAGGAAAAACAGAGCTTTCCAACGGTACTATACACGATATGTTTTGGGTCACAGTCGCGGGAGTGCATGCAAGGTTAGAATGCTAACTTTTGCTGAATTTAGGATAAATATACAGGCGCGAGTAGACACAATATAATGAAATAAACACCTAAATGTGTAAATCGGACTTTTTTGTTGTAGTAGTGTGATAGAATACATGCTAAGGTAACAGACTAGCTCAAAATCTCGAAATTGACCAGTGCATGAAAAAACGATGTTTTCACCTGCCGTGTCTCGCCTTAAATAAAAAAATATTTTCCTGCTGCCAAAAACAAAAGTCCAGTTTACAGTATACAAGTCATTCAAGTTGACTATAAATGTAGAAGCATTTTGACTGAAACGGTGTGGATCTATTGATGTGTGGATCTATGAAATTAATCTCCCCAATATATGTATTGCTTTTTAAAGAAAGAAAAAAACATGATTTTTTCTATTATTATTTTCATTCTATTTTTCACTATTTCAAGTGAGCTTCAAAGTATTTTGGTTGCATAGTTGTATGGTCCCTTAAGTTTTATTTCTCCTTCAGCTACTTTTTATTGCCATTTCTGAACCACTCCCTAGCCCAAAAAATAATTTTAATAGCCAAAGTCAAAGCTATCAGGGACTCCAAATGTCGGCGGCCCCCATCTGATCTGTTTGAGTGAGAGGAGTGGGCAGGAATGCCAATGCAGAGTGGCTCAGATAGCACGTCCAAGCCCTGTCACAGTCATCTCCCTCTCCACAGAGCACCCAATAGTCTAGACCATTTCTCTTTATCAGTATAAAGTGAATTACGCAAAACACACACACACACACAACCACACACACACACACACATGCAGTCACTCACTCAATCAGTCACATCTTACACTGATAGACTTCCATAATAAAGTGCAGCTGGAGCCAATTTTCTCATCATGTATGTGATGAAATGTCAATTCGCATGACTCTGGATTACCCTACATGGAAGCTTGTTTTGCTCCCAGTGGCAAGAAACTATGACTGCTTCCAAATGTACGTAGTTAGCCTCCCCCTTACACCATGCGGAGTCTCTCTTCAAGTCATTTTGCTAACAGACCATCAAGATCTATTACAGTTTGCCATGCTTCCCTTCAGCTAAGCATGATGGCTATTCCAGCCGATGGTGTTTGACAGGTAAGGCGATCCTGGCCCCTTTGGCATGTTAGATGATGTCGGGCAGAGCTTGACTTCTCTCGCCCTCCCTCAGTCGGACGCCCCATTCAGCGGCCTCCTCATCTTTGAAAGGGGGTCTGGAAGTCTTCAAACTCCCGAAAAAATACACACGTCACTTTCTCCTTTGTGTTTTTCTTTGTTTGTATCCTCCCATCTATTCATCTCTCTCTCTCTCTTTCTCTCTCTCTATCCCTTTGTCCTTCTTGTCTGTGGAAGGAGGGAGGAGTGGCTCTTAGTCTTGCGGTCTTTGAATGCTACATGTAGGCCAAGGCTTCAGGGACCCCCTCTGAGAAGCCAACCAATCTCAGCCTGAGGAAGAAAAAGGCAGGTGGGCTTAACACTCCTCTTAGAAATGTTCAGCTCTTGTCCAGCGCTTATAAATAAGTACAATGTCCAAAAAAGACTGAATAGGAGGATTAGAACTACTCAGAATATCTTTTAGATGTGTGGTTGCATACATTAAATGCACATGTGCTGTGTGATTCTGTAGGTTTTCTTCTATTACCCAAATTGACATGGAATTCTATATTTAGTAATCTTATTTCAAGTTCCAATATATTCACTCAGGCATTTCAATTCTACAACATTTGCTGCACAAAGCCTGCACCTTTACAGCTTCTTCCTGTAATACTTGATTTGGTCCATAATGTTTCCTAATGTGCTCATGAGGGTCTTATTAGCACTGAAACCAGCACTGATTCAGCACAAGGACAATGCCGTTTTCCATCTAAGTGATTTCTCCTCACTGTCTGTATAGTAAAGGGAATTGGTGGTTGAAACTGCCAAATGAGGATTTCCATTTCATTTCCTTTCAGTATTATCACAGGTGAAGGGAACAGTTGCTCTGCAGTTACACAATGATCCTTTTCATGAAAATATATCAAATAGCTGACATCATTATGTATTGTTTAACTATTATTATCATTTTTAGAACCTGAAACCTTATTACTCACTTGCATCAAACAGATCTATTTACTAAATGTTCCTGCCACTGTTGCCAGGCACCTGGAGTTGCTCCAGGGAAACGGACTCTGTAGGCTGTAACAAATTTATATGTGTAAATCGTTTTGGTCAGCCAAATGCATATAGAAAGGCATATAATGATCAATAAATTGATTGGGCACTGTGAATATGCACTGAACCAGTTGAATGCAGATAATGTGCACCTTTGCTTACTCTCTGATAGCCTACCATTTCTACTTTGACATAAAAGGCAAATCTCTGCATCACTTCCTGCAGGGAAAAACAGGTAGTAAACAGTAGCTGTGAAGAGCAGCCAGACTTTACAAGCACACATTCTGTTTAGAGTGGACTGTTCAGGGGCTTTACAGCTTGACCTCATTCTTTACCCCACTACCTTTCCTTTAAAGCAATCCTTCTTCCAAAACCACATTCATCTCTCACTTTGGCATGGATACCACTGAGCCATGTAAGTGTGTGTGTGTCTGTGTGTGTGTGTGCATGTGTGTGTGTGAGTGTGTGTGTGTGTGTGTCTTTGTATGTGTGCATGAATTTGTGTGCAAGTGTGTGTATTTGAGTCTGTGGTGTGGTTACAAGTCAGAATGGTCATTTCAATAGCTCTCTGTAACCTGAACCTGCTTGGCAAAAACCTAATTCTCTAAAGTACTTGGGAGAGTACAAAATGTAATATAAAGCCCATCACCCTTTGAGAAACACCGAGGCCATAAACAAGGCTATTCATGTTTATGATTTTCCCTGTGACTTACCTAGGGACAAAAAGCCATAACAGCAAATTCCCAATACCTATCTGCGAATATTATTTTCCTGGAAGGCAATGTGAAAGTTTTACATTTCTCTCTTAATTTCATTTGTGAAAAAATCATTGTAATCTGCTTCTGCTGCTTTCAAGCCTTTTGTTTCAAAATGAAACACGATTTAAGTCTTGTAACAGCAGCATTGCTGTAAAACAACAGCAGACAAGACTTCTCGGCCCCTCCAAAAGCTCTACTTACAAGTAATCAAACCACAACACAGGGCCCAGTTTGTATTCTCTGTGGAGGCAGATGCCGTTTGAACACAGTGATGTGGCTGCAGTGCATTTTTATGCAGTCAGGAAACCAACTCAGCCACACGTGTTTGTTTTTGTCCCCTTCCGTACACGATTAAAAAAGTATCACATTTGCCATGCGGGCCTTTTGGACGTAATGGAGATGCCGGTGCATTGATAATGATATGAG